>NC_048299.1:77678555-77811811 GCF_013100865.1 Trachemys scripta elegans
GGGGGGGCTGTCAGGGGGTGGGGAGTGGTTGAATGGGGTGTGGGAGTCCCTGGTGTCTGTCTGGGGGTGGGGGTGGGGGTGTGGATAAGGGCTGGGGCAGTCAGGGGACAGGTAGGGGGTAGGGTCCTAGGGGGCCAGTTAGGATGGGGGGAAGGTCTCAGGAGGGGGCAGTCAGGGGACAAGGAGTGGGGGGGGGTTAGGGGTTCTGAGGGGGTGGGAATTGGGAGGTAGTGGAAGGGGCAGGGGCGGGGCGAGGGCAGGGTGGGGGCGGGGCTAGGGCGGGGCTCCTCCCATCCTCTTTTTTGATTGTTGAAATATGGTAACCCTATGCAGAAGCACCCCAGGCCTAAACCCACAAACCCTTACTAAGAAAAAGGTTTTAAAAGCTTTTCCCTATGTTTTTAGTAAGAACAATTTGAAGCAGCCTTTTTAAGTTAGTGGATTAGAAAAGAAGACCACTTTGAAAATCAAGTCTAGCTGAAGATATAGCCGGGGAGATGACATTGGACATAAGAAGGATGGGGGGAAGGACACAAAGAGGCCTGTAACATATAGTGTTACTAATGGGAGACAGGCTAAACAACATACATTAGGGTGCTTATACACCAATGCGAGAAGCCTAGGTAATAAAATGGAGGAATTGGAGCTCTTGGTCCGAGAATTGCAACCGGATATCGTAGGAATAACTGAAATGTGGTGGAATGGCAGTCACGACTGGAATACAGGTATGGAGGGGTATGCGCTGTTTAGGAAAGACCGGAACAAAGGTAAGGGTGGCGGGGTGGCATTGTATGTCAATAGTGAGATAAGCTGTAAAGAAATAATAGTTGATGGAATAGATAACACGGAATCCGTCTGGGCAATACTCACACTGGGTAAAAGGACTACTAGAGCCTCCCCGGGGATAGTGCTTGGGGTGTGCTATAGACCGCCGGGGTTGACCCAGGATATGGATAAAGAACTATTTAATGTGTTTAGAGAAGTAAATACTAATAGGAACTGTGTAATTATGGGGGACTTTAACTTCCCGGATATAGATTGGGGAACAAACGCTAGTAGCAATAATAGGGCTCAGATGTTCCTAGATGTGCTTGCTGATCATTTCCTTCATCAAGTGGTAGCCGAACCGACGAGGGGGGAGGCCATTTTAGATTTGATTTTGGTGACTAGTGAGGACCTCGTTGAGGAAGTGGTAGTAGGGGACAACTTGGGCTCCAGCGATCATGAGCTAATTCGCTTTAAACTAAACGGAAGGAGTAACAGAATTAAATCAAAGACTAGGGTTTATAATTTTAAAAAGGCCAATTTTAACAAACTAAGGGGACTGGTAAGGGAAGTGGATTGGGCAAACGTATTAATGAATCTTAAGGCAGATAAAGCCTGGGATTACTTTAAGTTAAAGATGCATGAGCTGTCAGAGGCCTGTATCCCAAAAAAGGGAAAAAGATTACTAAGCAAGAGATTTAGACCGAGCTGGATGAGCGACCGACTCAAAGGGGCGATAAGGAAGAAACAGAAAGCGTACAAAGAGTGGAAGAGGGGAGGGATCAGTAAGGAAACTTACCTTAGTGAAGTCAGAGAATGTAGAGATAGAGTGAGAAAGGCCAAAAGCCATGTAGAGTTGGACCTAGCGAGGGGAATTAAAAGCAATAGTAAGAGGTTTTACAGCCATATAAATAGGAGGAAAGCAAAGAAGGAAGAAGTAGGACCGCTGAAGACTATAGCCGGAGAGGAGATTAAAGATAATCTAGGCATGGCGCAATATCTCAACGAATATTTTGCATCAGTGTTTAATGAGGCCAATGAAGGTATTAGGGATACTAGCACCGTGACAGAGGGGCAAACAGAATGGGGGATTACCATATCAGAGGTAGAAACAAAGCTCGAACGCCTTAATGGGGCTAAGTCGGGAGGACCGGACGATCTTCATCCGAGAATATTGAAGGAATTAGCGCGAGAAATAGCAGGCCCATTAGCGATAATATTTAATGAATCTGTAAACTCGGGGGTGGTTCCGTTAGACTGGAGAATAGCTAATGCGGTTCCTATTTTCAAGAAAGGGAAAAAAAGTGATCCGGGTAACTACAGGCCTGTTAGTTTAACATCTGTAGTGTGCAAGGTGCTGGAGAAAATTCTGAAAGAGAAACTAGTTGAGGACCTTGAGGTTAATGGCAAGTGCGATACATTACAACATGGTTTTACGAAGGGCAGATCGTGCCAAACGAATCTGATCTCCTTCTTCGAGAAAGTAACGGACTTATTAGATAAGGGAAATGCGGTGGACCTAATATACCTGGATTTCAGTAAAGTGTTTGATACTGTACCCCATGAGGAATTATTGGTTAAGCTGGAAAAGATGGGGATCGATATGAAAATCCAGAGGTGGATAAGGAATTGGTTAATGGGCAGAATGCAGCGGGTCGTATTGAAGGGTGAACTGTCAGGTTGGAGGGAGGTTACCAGTGGAGTTCCTCAGGGTTCGGTTTTGGGACCCATTTTATTTAATCTATTTATAACTGACCTCGGAACCGATTGCAGGAGTGGACTGATAAAGTTTGCGGATGATACGAAGGTGGGAGGCGTTGCCAATTCGGAGGAGGATAGGGATATTCTGCAGGGAGACTTGAATGAGCTTGTGAATTGGTGTATCAGAAATAGGATGAAATTTAATAGTGAAAAGTGTAAGGTGATGCATTTAGGGATGACTAACAACAATTTTAGTTACAAGCTGGGGATGCATTGGTTAGAAGTAACGGAAGAGGAGAAGGACCTAGGGGTTCTTGTAGACCGGAGGATGACTATGAGTCGACAATGTGACGTGGCGGTGAAAAAAGCCAATGTGGTCTTGGGATGCATTAGGCGAGGTATATCTAGTAGGGATAAGGAGGTGCTGCTTCCTTTGTATAAGGCGCTGGTGAGACCTCATTTGGAGTACTGTGTGCAGTTCTGGTCTCCCATGTTTAAAAAAGATGAACTCAAATTGGAACGGGTGCAGAGAAGGGCCACTAGGATGATCAGAGGAATGGAAAACCTGTCGTATGAAAGGAGACTAGAGGAGCTCGGGTTGTTTAGTCTGACAAAACGAAGGCTGAGGGGGGATATGATTGCTCTCTTTAAATATATCAGAGGGATAAATACCAGGGAGGGAGAGGAATTATTCCAGCTTAGTACTAATGTGGACACGAGAACGAATGGATATAAACTGGCAGTGGGGAAGTTTAGGCTTGAAATTAGACGAAGGTTTCTGACCGTCAGAGGGGTGAAATATTGGAACGGCCTTCCGAGGGAAACGGTGGGGGCGAGGGACCTGTCTGGTTTTAAGATTAAATTAGATAAGTTTATGGAGGGAATGGTTTAATGGTAAAACATATTAGCTGAGGAATACCGAGCAATAGCAGGTAAATAGTATAATGGCTAACAAGGGTCAGGCTGGAGACTCTTACCTACATGCTCGGGGTCTTACTGATCGCCATATTTGGGGTCGGGAAGGAATTTTCCTCCAGGGTAGATTGGCTGAGGCCCTGGAGGATTTTCGCCTTCCTCCGCAGCATGGGGCAGGGATCGCTAGCAGGAGGATTCTCTGCCAATTGAAGTCACCAAGACACAGGATTTGGGGACTTCATCAGCAGAGTCAAGGGAAGGGTAGGGACGGTTTTGTGGCCTGCAGCATGCAGGGGGTCAGACCAGATGATCATAATGGTCCCTTCTGACCTTAAAGTCTATAAGTCTATGAGTCTAAGAAACAATTTTTCATTTAGCTCTTTTGCATATGTGTTTCAATAAAAAGTGAGCATGCAGAAACAACCCAGGGTTAAAAGCACAGAAAACCTGTTTATAAAAGTAAAGTATAGTAATAAAAAAGTTTCCCCGCTGTGTTTTAAACTAGCACTGGTCATTTTTTAGTAAAGACAATTTGAAACAGCATGCTTTTGCAGCAAAGCCACTGTCAGCAAAAACAGCCTCTGTAAGCCATTGGATCAGAGATAAGAAGGCTGCTTCTTTGCCTGCTTTTTAATGTATACAAGTGAAAATAATACTAAGTTTTGTAAAGGAATAAACACTTTAAAAGACAAGCCTATATGAAGACAGAGCCCTTTATTTAACATGTTTACATGTGTGTTTCAATTTAAAAAAAATGAGCATGCAGAAAACACCCAGAGTGAAAACCACAGAACTTTAGTAACAGCTCGTTTATATTCCCCTTATTCTGTGTTGGGGCTGACCGCAAGTTAACTTGGCCTGTTGTTACAGAATGGTTTGGAGGGAGCTAGTAGTGAATTGGCTTTGACCAGCCGGGCTCAACTAAATAAAAAAAAAAGTACATATAAAAATAAAAACCCGTAGTGTTTCCTGCCAGAGCCTGCTTGTGGATGTACACGCCCATCCTTAAAAAAATAACAATAAAAAATGGCTATGCAAATTGCTTTAGACGAACAGTCTCACCTCTGGACCCTGGCCTTGTGGGTGCCCAGAAAGTCTCCACACTGGAGCAGCGCCTCCTATGAGCCCTCAAGGATAAGGCTGGAGGGTTCAGGACTGTCCGTAACAGAAGGGGAATAAGCATTGATTCTTGCTTGGTTCGTTGGTTGATAAAAAGCACGTATTTAGTAACGCATAAAGGCTGGGAAGCTTATTATACTTTGGCAATAAAACCAGTTATATTTATGCACCTGGTGTGGCTTCATTAAGTATATCTGAGCCCCCATTTTGGCTCAAAATTCTGTAATCCAGTGGATCTGAGAGAAGTTTATTTTCCTCCCCACTTTTTAACAAATCCATGCAAAAGTTATATTAATCCTTCATTTTAGGACTTCTAGATTTAAGTATGAATTTTTCTGTTGCATTAACAAAATGTTTTTATCTTTAAATGTTTGCAACCCTTGTGCTGAGACACAGGCACAAGCTCTTGTGGATTTTTGGGGTCCATAGATTTTATTAAATTATTAAAATAATACAAAAAATACAAGAAAAAATTAGCTTATGTAAAAAAAAATTAGCTGTTTTTTTTTTACCAGAGATCAGGAGTCTCCCCCCTGCACATACACTTTTCTACACCCCCTCCCCCTTTTTTTCCCTAATGTTTTTTAAAATCTAAACCGAGGACAAACAAATTTTTAAAAAAGCCACAGCCACAGAGATCAGGCCATGGGGGTAAGAAAGCTGTCCTGAGTTTTAGGGGGAATGTTGATAACTCTTTTAGTGAAACAAAACTATATAAGGCCCTGAGAAACCTCCATTTTGTCTTCACCTGGCTCAGAAGATAGCCTCTCCACCACAAAGAGATGCCTGAAAGAAACTGTACCAAAGGACAGTAACTATGGGGGTGTGAGTGATTGCTGGACCCAGACTAGGAGGAAATCTAGTCTGTTAAAGAAGCTAATTGGAACATCTCTGAGGGTGAGATTTACCTGTATTTAGTTTCCTACTGTATTAGGCTTAGACTTCCATGTTTTATTTTATTTTGCTTGGTAACTTACTTCATTCTGTCTGTTATTATTTGGAACCACTTAAATCCTACTTTTTATATTTCATAAAATCACTTTTTACTTATTAATTAACCCAGAACAAGAATTAATAGCTGGGGAAGCAAACAGCTGTGCATATCTCTCTATCAGTGTTACAGAGGGCGAACAATTTATGAGTTTACCCTGTATGAGCTTTATACAGAGTAAAATGGATTTATTTGGGATTTGGATCCCATTGGGAACTGGGTATCTGGGTGTTGGAGACAGGAGCACTTCTTAAGCTATTTTCAGTTAAGCCTTCAGCTTTTGGGGGATGTGGTTCAGACCTGGGTCTGTGTTTGTAGCAGGCTAGCATGTCTGGCACAACTAGGCAGAGTATTGAAGTCCCAAGCTGCCGGGGAAAATGGGCTTAGAGGTAGTCTCAGCACATCAGGTGGCAATCCCAATGGGGTTTCTGTGACCCAACCCGTCCCATCACTGGTTTACAAAATAAGGGGAATATAAACTGTCTGTTACTAAGGACCTGTGGTTTTAAACCTGGGGTGTTTCTGCATGCTCTATTTTATTGAAACACACCTGTAAATAAAGGGATGTGTCTTCATATATGTTTGTCTTTTAAAGTGTTTATTCCTTTACAAGACTTAACATAACTTTTACTTGCATTTGTTAAAAAGTTTGCGGAAGAAGCAGCCTTCTTATCTCTGATCCACTGACTCACAGATGCTTTTTTTGCTAACAGGGGTTTTGCTGCAGCTTCAAATTGTCCTCACTAAAAAATAACTAATGTTAGTCTAAAACATAGGGGAAAACTTTTAAAATTGTTTGTTACTAAGGGCTTATGGTTTTAATTTTTATTAAAGCCCCTATGTAAAAGGGCTACAGGGCAGGAAAAATGCTTGGGGTCTGTTTTTTTTAGATAAGAATAAGTCAGTTAAAGGGGGAAGAGAGATGGCTCTTATTTAAAAACCTTGGGACTATAGGATTGGTTCAGGAAAATGAATTCTATGACACTGCTGTAGAACAACATCTGATTGGGCCGATCCAAAGGTGGTGATGATAAGCCTGAGGAGCTGTGAACCTGATAAGTTGCCTCTTTCCGCAGAAACACTTGGAAGGGTAAGATTTCTCTCTCTAACTCAGCCACATGCTGTCTATCTTTTCCCTTTGCAAAGGAGCTTTCTTTTCCTTTTTCTTGCCCTGTTCTCTTTTTTAACCTGTCTTTATACATTTCTCTTTTATTTAACTCTTCTTAAATGCTCTTTTCTTAACCTATCCTTGTAGTTAATAGTTTAAATGATTTTCTATTAATCTGCTTTATATTTTTTACCCTGTGCTTACTAAACACGTTCTGTTTTAGTAAATGCCCTTTTTTTTGCCATGTGTGCTCTTTTTAAACATATTTTTCAATATTATTTAATGTTTTGAAATGCTCTTTTCTTAACCTACCCTTATATTTAACATTTTAAATGTTTCTTTCTTAACCAACTTTTATATTTTTACCGTGTGTTTAATAAACAGTTTCCTTTATATGTTTCTCATTTATTTAATTCTTTTTAATGCTCTTTTCTTAACCTACCCTTATATTTAATACACCTTTTACATTATCTCAAAATTTTTCATTCTTTTAATAACATACCAAACTAGTCCTTTAAAAACACCTCTTCCTACTAAACCTCACTAAAAATCTCTCTTCTCTTTAATAACTTGCCTCTAGTTCTTTCAAACTAACCCTTTAAAAAGAAAAATCTTTATTTTTCTTTAAGTTCTCTTTCTATTCTTTAATAACATGCCAAACTAGGCCTTTAAAATCATCTTTCCTTACTCAACCTCACCAAACAATCTTTCTTTCCTTTTTTTCTCTAAACCTTACCAAAGCTTTCTTTTTTAAATCTTTAAGGTCTCTCACTCTATTCTTTCAACTTTTTCTCTAAAGAACAATCAAATGTATCAAAGCACAAGCATGCAACACTCCCCTTATTCAAACATGAAAAATAATCAATTTTTTTTTCAAAATGGCTGATGGCGCCAAACCTCGACACCAACCGAAATGGGGACGGAGGGCTGGAAATAAGCCCAAATGGGGCACGGAAACCTGTCAAAACATATGAGGTGATGAATACTATCGAGCTGTATGCTACTCATAATGAAGGGTGTCCGTTAGTTAACACACCCAGTCATAAAGTGACTCACAGAACTCAGAGCCTGTAAATCCTAAGTAAGTTGCCAAGGCCGAGATCTAAGGTATTAAGACTCCTAACTTCTTCTGAAATCAATTAAAGTTAAGAGCCTAAATACCTTTGTGCATCTGGGTCTAAGTCTCTGAGAAAGGAGTGAATAATAGTGAATATGGGACTCTAACATTCTTGGGGACCAGAGGTGCTCCAGGAAGGGCTACATTAGCAAATTCCAGAATTAAGGTTGCCTGTACAACCTTAATTCAGCCCCTTTGTGCATATGCTTTATATTCTCTTTAATTACTTGATCACATACTATTTTTCCACAGGACCACATCTCATTCAGTGCATGGTATGGACTGTGCTCACACTGAATTGGTAGCTATTCAATATTTCATTTTATACTTCTCATTTAGTATGTGGCCCCATGTTTTATTTACTGTGTGCCATCCAAGCCCTGCACTGAATACATAATTAATGATTTCCTCATACTTTTTATAGTGTTCATCACTAGCTAATCTGAGTGTTTCACAAACATTGATAAATTTATCTTCATAACACTCCTTTGAGGTAATGGGGTGGTATTATCCTCATTTTAGAGATGAAGAACTGAGGCACAGAAAGATTAAGTTTAAAAATGTCCACTAATTTTGTGTGCCCAATTTGAGATCTCCATGGCTGATGTTTTGCAGCATTTAGCATTATGTAACACTTTATATCAGTGGTGGGCAACCTGCGGCCTGTGGGCCGCAGGTTGCCCACCACTGCTTTATATGTTCAAAGCACAGCTCCCATTGACTTCAGTTGCAGTTCTGAGTGCTCAGCACTTCTGCAAATCAGATCCTGGGGTTTCAAGCTGGGTACCCAGAATAAAAGGAACACACAATTAGTGACCTCTTGTGAAAAGTTTGATTTACGTGACTTGTCAAGAATCCCATAGGAACTCTGTGGCAGAACTGCCTTTAAGATGTAATCAGAAGAACATTGTGACCATGCTTTTGTTCTGAATGTGTCATTTCATTTCAGAAGCTCCATTGGGTCCTATTCTCATGATGCTTTACAATTGATATTCAGATGTTATATGAAATCCAGGATTGTTCTATGTTTAAGTCCAATGGACCCATTCAGGCTTCTTCAGGCAGTGCTAGCCTACCATTCAAGAATAAGAGTCCTACTAAGTTTTCATGAGTCTTGGTTCTTGAGCATGATGATGAGATGAGTTTCCAGGGGCTTCATCATTGTGCTCACAGCTGAGTGATTTTTGAGGGCCCTTGAGTTTTGAGGTTGCCCTATATCTGAATTTGCCCACAGACCCTTGAAAATCACTGTTACTTGTGAACCCCCTCAAAGCCCAGGTAACCTTCAAAATGTACCCTTTTCCTCTGCAGGCAAACAGTACTCAGTGGACAAAAGTTATGGCTTGCCTCTCCCCCCAAAATTAGTATGCTGCAACATTTTATCTATATTTTTAAAAAAGCATTCCTTCATTTCTATGGGGTTTTCCCCCCAATTAGCTGCAATGAGAAATTAGGATGTGGGATGATTATCTCAAATGACTCTCTCCTCAATTTTCATTCAAGGATGGCTGATGGAAATGAGTTTCAAAGAATTGGATGAATCTCCAACCATTTGCCAGACAGAGATAAGGTGGGAATAAATTTTGACACCCCTTTGTAGCTCAGCGGCTTCTATGATAGCTGTATAGTCCTTAGAATGTTGGGATATTTGAGAGTAAATATTTGCTTGGATTTTGCAAGTCAAAACCACACACAGAATTGTAGATTTGTGCCATTCAGTTTCTGTAAAGAAAGAAGAAATGTCTTCAATGCTCCTTGGAAAAATGCAAGAGCTTCTGTACACCACAAGTGAGCTAAGGAATAGGGTTAGGTAAAGAGGAGTGTAAGGGGAACAAAATCGTTTTCATGGTCAATTAAATGAGGATGTGAAGCTGCTGCATTTGATAACAACAAAAATTAGTTCATGGAGATTTAGGTTGTATTTTTGTCATGCAGAAACATACTTTTATTTTCTGGGTCCAAATGTCAAATTTGATAGGCCCTTACATTTCATAATGAGATTATGGGAGGATGGATGGTCTTCGGGTTAAGGCATTGGATTGGGACTCTGGAGATCTGGGGTCAGTTCTTGGTTCTGCCACAGATTATCTGTGCGACACTGGGGAAGTCACTTGATCTCTCTGTTCCTTAGTTCTGCAAAGGGCTGGCTCCAGCTTTTTTGCCGCCCCAAGCGGCAAAGCAAAAAAAAAAAAGATAAAACCGCGATCGGCAGCACTTTGGTGGCAGCTCTACCGCGCTGCTTCATTCTTCAGTGGCAATTCGGCGGTGGGTCCTTCCCTCTGAGAGGGAGTGAGGGACCCGCCGCCAAATTGCCGCCGAAGACCCGGACGTGCCGCCCCTTTCCAATGGCCGCCCCAAGCACCTGCTTCGTTTGCTGGTGCCTGCAGCCGGCCCTGGTTCTGCATCTGTAAACATGGATGAATATACTTGGTCTGTCTACATGGTAAGCTCTTTGGGAAGGGGCTGTCTCTTACTGTGTCTAGATACAGTGCCTAGAACAGTGGTGGGCAACCTTCGGTCCACGAGCTGCACGCGGCCTGTCAGGGTAATCCGCTGGTGGGCCGCAAGTCAGTTTGTTTACATTGACTGTCTGCAGGCATGACCACCCACAGGTCTCAGTGGCCGCAGTTCGCTGTTCCCGGCCAATGGGAGCTGCAGGAAGTCATGGGCTACAGGGATGTGCTGGCTGCCACTTCCCGCAGCTCCCATTGGCCGGGAACGGCGAACTGCAGCCACTGGGAGCTGCGGTCGGCTATGCCTGCGGATGGACAATGTTAACAAACTGTCTCGTGGCCCGCCAGTGGATTACCCTGACAGACCAAGTGTGGCCCATGGGCTGCACGTTGCGCACCACTGGCCAAATACAATGGGGCCTCAATCTCAGTAGCTGCTATTATGATTGAAAGAAATAATAATTTAATAAACACATTTCACTGGTCACTGTCAAGCAGACAATACTTTATAAGGGTTAAGATATTATTGAGTTTATCTGATGAAAGTACCAAAGAATTTCCACTCTCTATTTATCTTGCTACTTTGCTTTGGACATTTAAAAAAGTCAAAGGATAATTTGTGTGTAATTTGATTTAAAAATGCTACAGATTTCAATAGTATTAAATTTAAGCACACATTCTGGAACTTCTCCCGTGGGAAATTAGATTTGAGATTTGCTTCCTAAAAATGCAGGATTGGGTGATCCAGAGCACTGAAAGGAACATTAAAAGATTTAAGGTTTTGATCTGAAGCCCAATGAAGTCAATAGGAGCCTTTCCATTAACTTCAATGAACTATATACTTCCACCAAATGAAGAGGAGCTGCTACTTCTCTTGGTTTTTCTACTAAACTCTACCATAGTCACCTGATTTTCTACAAAGCAGATTGCAACTCTCATCCCAATATGGGACAATGCTGCTAGATGGTGCTCTCATGTAGATTTATTTTTTATGATCAACTGGAATATATCATGTGGGGGTGGTAGAAGGGAACCCAGCTGTATAAAACATTCTCTTGCTAGACTGCATGTAGCAAAGTTTAGCAGAAAGGTTTCCTAATGTAGAATATTGCACATGGTGCAAAAAAAATAAAAACAAACAAACCAACCAATAAAACTGACATATGAAACGTTCTGCTTTTAGACTGCTGGTGTCAAAATTGGTTATATGCAGTGTTGTTGTAGCCAGGTAGGTCTCAGGATATTAGAGAGACCGATTTAAAGAAGACCTCTGTGTAAGCTTGAAAGTGTGTCTCTCTCACCAACAGAAGTTGGTGGAATAAAAGATTTTGTCTCATCCACCTTGTATCAAAATTTAGCAGAAGTGTTCCCTATTCAGAATCCAATTTTGTCTGCCTCGGCATTTTATTATACTTTGTGTACAGTCGCTCTTACTTTAAAGTCTATCAGAATTGTCTACAGAAGAGACTTAGTAAGGCATGCAGGTTAGCCAGAGCCTACCTGCCATGAAATGGGCTAACCCATTGAGAAGTAAAAGAGTACACGTAAAAAATCAAACACTTGGGGTTGTGGCAGGGACCTTTCTTTCATCTTAAAATCTGGCTGGAAAATTTCATTATGTGAAGACACTGTTTAGTAGGGATGATAATCTCTGAGGGATGTCTCTCAGCCTGTTTTGTGTTTAGAGATAGCTCTTTTGTGAGAACGCATATGTGACAGTTCCCGTTCTCTAGATCAAGTAATCTTCATATGGTGGAGATTCAGAGAGTAAATTTTGTGAGGGAAGCAAAAGCAGAGCTCCAGTATCAAGATCCTTCCCTGAAACAGGCCAAGGCCAAACCACAAGTGCATCTATCTCACATGTAAAGCAAAGGTGGGTGAGGAAGCAAATTCGTACAATGAAATATCGACATTTTGCAGTTAGTACAAACTAGAAATATATTTTCTAAAATACCTGCAAAAAATTCATTCCCCTCATCCTCACAGACATTCTCAGTTAAGAAAGATTTTGAGGAGTAGGATCTTCCATGCAAATTGCAAAGGAAATCACTATTTGAATTTTTTTAAAAGATTGAGTCTAATAATTATTTCTGCTTGTGTACATTCAGAGAGATGATTGTTGAGCTGGGTGCATTAGATCTGTCTGCTTGTCGCTTCAAAGTAACCCAGGGATGCATATTTTAGGCATTTTTAGGAAATGCTGCCTGCAGAATCATCCCCAAAGAAACCCATATCCTCGCACAGTAAGTTCCCACAGGCATTTTTGGGGATGATTCTACAGAGGACAGCTATCTCCTTGGCTTTTTCCCCTCCTATCCTCCACCCACCTTCTGAAACTGCAGAGCCATGAATGGGGAAATCTTCAGGGTACTTTTTGGTGGGGGTAAAGTATGAATTATGTTCTTATTGCATATTTTCCTGTGCACTTTCCGTGTGTACAGGCCAGTTTTGCTGGGTATTGTTGCAGATTCTAGCCTGGTCTGTGCACATGGTGGGTGACTAGATGGTTTAGGCTTCAATCTAACCAAAGCTTCAGACTATGGAGAAGGGGAACTGTTACCAGCTCTTACCCCTTCAAGTCCCTGCCTCCTTCCAATAAAGGGAGACTATGCCAGGCTGGGGAAGATGCTTAAAGAAATGGAAAAAGAACAGGAGTACTTGTGGCACCTTAGAGACTAACAAATTTATTAGAGCATAAGCTTTCGTGGACTACAGACCACTTCTTCGGATGCATAGAAATGGAGGCTCAGGTGATCTTCAGTGGGATTCTATCTGTCCTTAGAGGAGGAGAGCGAAGGTGAGACAAGATTATGATGATCAACGGATGGCTCAGAGAGTAGTGTTTCAAGGAGGGCTTTGGCATGTTCGATCACTGGAAGACATTCACAGACAGAGGACAGGTTTCAGAGCAGCAGCCGTGTTAGTCTGTATCCGCAAAAAGAACAGGAGTACTTGTGGCACCTTAGAGACTAACAAATTTACTAGAGCATAAGCTTTCGTGGACTACAGCCCACTTCTTCGGATGCACAGACAGAGGATTTATTCTCATGGGATGGACTCCACCTGATTAGGGAGGGGAATAGACTTCTGGGGTGGAGGTTGGTACAACTGATTAAAAGAGCTTTAAACTAGGAATTTTGGGGAGATGTCTGGGAGATGCTCATGTAATCTCCATGCCTGATTCTAACACTGAGTGGGAGGAAAATCAAGTAAGAGAGGGTACAGCAATGGAGAAATGAACAACAGAGAGAATGGACATCAAGAGAAAAGATAGTGTCAATGCCAATGACAATAACAGTCATGTAGGCCAGCGGATCTCAAACGGGGTCTGCGGCCCCCTGGAGATCCGCGAGCCCTTTCAGGGGGGCCGCGGGGCCCCGCTGCTGAAACCCGGTGCCCCGAGCCCCAGCGCTGAAGCTGGGAGTGGCGCGGGGATGAAGTCAGCGCTCTCCCCCCGAAGCCAGGAGCGGCACGGGGCTGAAGCCGCCAGCTCCCCCATCCCCAGCCAGGAGCAGTGCAGGGCTTGAAGATGACAACCTCCGAAGCCAGGAATGGTGCAGAGCTGAAGCTGCCAAACCTTCCCACTCCCACCCCAAGCCAGGAACTGCAGGAGGCTGAAGCTGGAAGCCCCAGAACCCCCGTCCCCGCTGCTGAAACTAGGAGCTGCACTGGGAGCTCCCCCCAGCCCATACACAGCTCCTAGCTACCCCCTGCCTGCACCCTGTGCTACTCCCCTCACTTCACACAGACCCTAGCTATCCCCTCCCTGCACCCTGAGCAGTTTTCAAACTTTTTGAACTGAGTCCCTCCTTTGAGTTATATTTTTTTGTTGTGTCCCCCCACAGCCCAGAGAGGCTGGGTGGCCTCGTGAGTGAGTCAAGGGGTGGAGATGGTGCTCCCTCTCTGGACCCCACTGTGCGGAGCTGGGTCGAGCACTGCCAGCCCTTGCCCCCCTCCCCCAGATAGAAGTAAAACTATGCCTATGCCCAAGGGTCCCCCCACAGCCCGGAGCCCCAAGTTTCCTCCCCACCCCCACTGGGCCCTGAAGTTTTTATAGCATGTTGAGAGTGGCCTCAGCAAGAAAAAGGTTGAGAACCCCTGACGTAGGTGATACTGGCCGTAGAAAGACTGTACCTAAACAGGAGATGAATCTGGGCAAAGCTGAGCAGAAACAACTAAGATATCTGTATAGCAATGCAGAGAGTTTGGGTAACAAAATGGAGGAACTAGAACTACTGGTACAGGAAGTGAAACCAGATATTATAGGGATAACAGAAACATGGTGGAATAATAGTCATGACTAGAGTACAAGTACACCTCTAACCCGATATAATGCGATCTGATATAACATGGGTTCGCATACAACACGGTAACCCCCGGGCTCCGGCAGCGAAGCTCGGGTGGCGATTTAAAGGGCCCGGGGCTCCCTGCAGTAGCTGGAGCCAGGGGCTCTTTAAATCACCACTGGAGCCCTGCCGCCATTCCCCCGGGGCTCTCTGCAGCGGCCAGAGCTCTGAGCCCTTTAAATCGCCGCCCGAACCCCGCTGCCGGAGCCCCGGGGTAGCGGCAGCAGGGCCCCAGCACTGATTTAAGTGCCCTGGGCTGCAGCCACTGCGGGGAGCCCCAAGCCCTTTAAATCACTGCCTGAGCCCCTGTCAAGGGTGCTTCCCCACTCTGAACTTTAGGGTACAGATGTGGGGGCCTGCATGAAAACTTCTAAGCTTAACTACCAGCTTAGATCTGGTCCGCTGCCACCACTCCCAAATGTGCTAATTCCCTTCCCTGGGTAGCCTTGAGAGACTCTTCACCAATTCCCTGGTGAATACAGATCCAAACCCCTTGGATCTAAAAACAAGGAAAAATCAATCCGGTTCTTAAAAAGAAGGCTTTTAATCAAAGAAAAAGGTAAAAATCATCTCTGTAAAATCAGGATGGAAAATAACTTTACAGGGTAATCAAACTTAAAGAGCCCAGAGGAATCCCCTCTAGCCTTAGGTTCAAAGATAAACACTCTAGCAAAAAGGTACATTTACAAGTTGAGAAAACAAAGATAAAAACTAACATGCCTTGCCTGGCTGTTTACTTACAAGTTTGAAATATGAGAGACTTGTTCAGAAAGATGTGGAGAGCCTGGATTGATGTCTGGTCCCTCTCAGTCCCAAGAATGAACAACCCCCAAAACAAAGAGCACAAACAAAAGCCTTCCCCCCACCAAGATTTGAAAGTATCTTGTCCCCTTAGTGGTCCTTTGGGTCAGGTGTCAGCCAGGTTACCTGAGCTTCTTAACCCTTTACAGGTAAAAGGATTTTGGAGTCTCTGGCCAGGAGGGATTTTATAGTACTGTACACAGGAGGGCTGTTACCCTTCCCTTTATAGTTATGACAGCCCCGCTGCAGGAGCCCCGGTTTAAAGGGCTCGGAGCTCTGACTGCTTCAGGGAGCCCCGGGCCCTTAAATCACCATCGGAGCCCTGCCGCCGCTACCCCACAGTTACAGCAGCGGGGCTCGGGTGGCGATTTAAAGGGCCTGGGGCTCCCCAAGCAGGAGCCCCGGGCTCTTTAAATCACTGCTGGAGCCCTGCCCCTGATACCCCGATATAATGTGGTTCCCCATATAACGCAGTAGGGATTTTTTGGCTCCTGAGGACCGCGTTATATCGGGGTAGAGGTGTATTGAAGGGTATGTATTTTCAGGAGCGACAGAAATAAAGGTGGTGGAGTACTAAGTTCCCTATAAGCTGCATGGCCGTGCAGTAGCCTATTAAGCGCCGCGCAGACTCTCAGGGCTGCGGTGGGAGAGATGCCTCTCCCCCAGCCCCAGGCCTGCCACGGCGGGGAAGAGGCGCCCCTCCCCTGGCTCCAACCCAGCCCAACCCTGGACCTGCTGCGGCGGGGGAGAGGCGCCCCTCCCCTGGCTCCAACCCAGCCCAGCCCCGGACCTGCTGCAGCCGGGGGAGAGGCACCTCTCTCCACCAGCTCAGGTGCTGCTGCAGGAAGAGAGAGATGGCGGGAGTCCTCTCCTCACTGTAGCCCCGGGGCAACCTGCAACCCAAACCCCTCATCCCTGACCCCACCTCAGAGCTTACAACCCCCTGCACTCCAACCCTCTGCCCCACCCCAGAGCCCACACCCCCAGTCGGAGTCCTCACCCCCTGCACCCTAACACTCTGCCCCAGCCCTGAGCCCCCTCCCACACTCCAAATACCTCGGCCCCACACCCGCCACATGAATTTTGTTATGAGCACCAATATGGAGGTGTGTCATGCATCACCCCCATATTGATGCACATAAAAATTTCATTCTGCACATGTGTGGGAAAAATTAGAGGGAACACAAGAAATTAGAACTGATGGAATGGATAAAACAGAATTTGTTTGGGTCAAAATCACTTTGGGGAAGAAAGGTAAGAGAGGCTCTGCTGGGATAGTGCTTAGGGCCTGCTACAGACCCCGAGGTTCCAATTTTGTATATGGATACACACCTCTTTAATATTTTTAATGAAATAAATACTACTGGGAATTGTATGATTATGGGAGACTTTAATTGCCCAGATATATATTAGTGGACAAGTGCTACTAATAATGGTAGGGCCCAGATATTCCTAGATATGATAGCTGAGAGATCTCTTCATCAAATAGTCACTGAACCAACAAGAGGAGATGCCATTTTAGATTTAGTATTGGTAAGTACCAAGGACCTCATAGAAGAACTGGTTGTAGAGGACAGCCTTGGTTCGGGTGATCATGAGCTAATTCAGTTTAAACTAAACTAAACAAAAATAGGTCTGCATCTGAGGCCCTTGATTTCAAAAGGGCAAACTTTAAAAATTAAGGGAATTAGTTTGGGAAGTGAGCTGGACTGAAAAACTCTAGGATCTCAATGTGGAGGAGGCTTGGAATTACTTTAAGTTAAAGTTGCAGAAGCTATTTGAAGCTTGCATCCCAAGCAAGGGTCAAAAATTCATAGCAAAGGGTTGCAGATGAAGCTCGATGAGCAAGCATCTCAAACAGATTATTAAGAGAAAGCAGAAAGCCTACAAGGAATGGAAAGTGGGATGGATCAGCAAGGAGGATGGATCTTAAAGGTAAAAAAATGTAAGGAAAAAGTGAGAACTGCCAAAAGCCAAGCAGAGTTGGACCTTGCAAAGAGAATTAAAACAATACATCTCTACCCCGATATAACGCAACCCGATATAACACAAATTCGGATATAACGTGGTAAAGCAGCGCTCTGTGGGGCTGGGGCTGCACGCTCTGGCGGATCAAAGCAAGTTCAATATAATGCGGTTTCACCTATAACACGGTAAGATTTTTTGGCTCCCGAGAACAGCGTTATATCGGGGTAGAGGTGTAGTAAAAGGTTCTATAACCATATAAATAAAAATAAAACAAGAAAAGAAGAAATGGGACTGCTAAACCCTGAGGATGGGGTGAGATTAAAGATAATCTAGGCATGGCCCAATACCTAAACAAACACTTTGCCTCAGTTCTTAAAAAAGGTACAGAGGAATTTAGGGGTACTGGCAGGGTGGCTAATGGGAAAAGAATATGAAAGCAGAAATTACCACATTCAACATGGAAATCAAACTCAAACAGCTTAGTGGGACCAAATCAGGGGCCCCGAATAATCTCCATCTAAGAATATTAAAGGAACTGGCACATGACATTGCAAGCCCAATAGCAAGCATTTTTAATGAATCTCTAAACTCAGGGGTCGTACCCTATGTCTGGAGAATTGTTAATATAGTACCTATTTTTAAGAAAGGGGAAAAAAAGTGACGCAGGAAACTAGATGCCCGTTAGTTTGAACTCAGTTGTATGCATGATCTTGGAACACATTTTGAAAGAGAAAGCACATAAGGACATAGAGGTAAATGGTAATTGGGATAAAATACAACATGGTTTTAGAAAAGGTAGATCATGCCAGACCAACCTGATCTCTTTCTTTGAGAAGATAACTGATATTTTTAGACAAAGGAAATGCAGTAGATCTAATCTACCTGGATTTCAGTAAGGCATTTGATACAGTTCCACATGGGGAATTATTAGTGAAATTGGAGAAGATGGGGATTAATATGAGAATTGAAAGGTGGATAAGAAACTGATTAAAGGGGAGTCTACAATGGGTAATTCTGAAAGGTGAACTGTCAGGCTGGAGGGAGGTTACTAGTGGAGTTCCTCAGGGATAGGTCTTGGGACCAATCTTATTTAATATTTTCATGAATGACCTTGACACAAAAAGTGGGAGTGTGCTAATAACATTTGTGGATGAAACCATGTTGGGAGGTAGAGCCAATATGGAAGCGGACCGAAATATCATACAAGATCTGAAGGACCTTGAAAACTGGAGTAATAGAAATGGGATGAAAATCAGAAGTGCAAAGTGCAAGGTCATGCACTTAGGGACTAACAACAAGAATTTTTGCTATAAATTGGGGACGTGTCTGTTGAAAGCCAGAGTGGAGGAGAAAGTCCTGAGTGTATTGGTAGATCATAAGATGACTATGAGCCGCAACATGGTGTGGTTGTTAAAAAAGGCTAATGCAATCCTAGAATGCACCAGGCAAGGTATTTCCAGTAGAGATAAGGAGGTGTTACTACCGTTATACAAGGCACTAGTGAGATCTCATCTGGAACACTGCGTCCAATTCTGGTCTCCCATGTTTAAGAAAGATCAATTCAAACTAGAACAGGTGCAGAAAAGGGATACTAGGATAATCAGAGATTGTGGAAAACCTTATGAGAGGAGTCTCATAGAGCGTGGCTTGTTTAGCCTAATCAAATGAAGGCTGAAGGGAGATATGATTGCTCTCTATAAATACATCAGAGGGCTAAATACTAGGCTGGGAGAGGAGTTATTTAAGTTAAGCACCAATGATGACACAAGAACAAATGACTATAAACTGGCCATCAACAAGTTTAGGCTTGAAATTAGATAAAGGTTTCTAACCATCAGAGGAGTGAAATTCTGGAACAGCCTTCCAATGGGAGCAGTGGGGGCAAAAAACCTAACTTGTTTTAAGATTGAGCTTGACAAGTTTATGGACTGGTGCTGGTATGTCTGGGTGCTGGTATGCCTAGCTGATATTTCCTAAATTGTGCATTTAGGGACCCTTCAAGCAAGAGGGACTCAGAATTGCAGCCCTGACTCATTCAGTTATGTCATAACAGACCATTGCTCAATGAGCACGCTGTGTTTGAAATGATCCCAAAAGGGGATTGAGTCAAAGCCTCCTCACAGCCATCAGAATAAATGTTGCAAAACTACAAGACAACAGTGACGTATCAGAGGGTGGAGTTTCCCTCATCAGCAGCGAGAACAGCTCACAGAACAAAAATGAAGCCTAAAGTTTTCCTTTCCAGAGTCCAAACACAAGGCTTCCCCTTTCCAATGTATAAGCAGGTAAAACAATTGGAGGCCCCACTTTAATAGGTGTCAGGGTTCTTTGATTTCAGCTGTATTGGTCATGTGCCTGGTGATTTGGATGAGGTCTGGTAGGTGTTCCCTACAGAGCATGTTAGGTTAAGAAATAAGTAGAAATTAGGTTTTGTTTAAGTTAGGCTAAGAGTAGAGGAGCATGGGGAATTGAATTTGTTAGCATGAGTAAAAGATAAGTTGGAGACGGTAAGATGAGAAAATTGAAGTTAGTAAGGACATGACCCAGAGCCAGTATTAATTTTTAGAATCTTTGCGGGCCCCCACTTTCTGCACTCGAAGTGCCAGAGTGCGGATTCAGTCTTGACATGGTGTCAGAGCGTTGGGATCATTTTGAACCAGAAGCACAGACCTCAGGATTTTAAAAGGACACATTTTTGCTTTTGGCAGCCTGCAAAGCCAGGGAGGTTTTCTTTTCTTTTCTTTTCTTTTCTTTTCTTTTCTTTTCTTTTCTTCCTGAGGAGGAACTGGCACGAAAAGGGTTCAGCCTGCCAAGCCAGGGAGTCCAACAGGCAGTTTTCATGGCAACGAAATAGCTAGGCTAGAGTAGGGCAGCACAGTTAGGGTGACCAGATGAAGGGAAGAAAATATCGGGAAACATGGTGGGGGGTGCCTGCCGGCAGAGCAAAAAAAAAAAAGCTGAGTCCACCGAAACCCTAAAGCAACCAGTCTTCCCAAAGCGGCACGCCACAAAGAAGACAGACCCAAATCAAGCCCAAACATGCAGCTCCATGACAGAAATGCAAGGAGGGGATGGGGACCAGAGACTTCCCAGAAAGGAAAGGTCAGCCCTCCCCCACCCAAGATCCTTGTGCCAGGATGGAGGGATGTCTTTAACTCTGGCTGAGTTCTAACTGAGGCAGAAAGGAATTTCTTCCTAAAGATGAAGTGATTGGAGGCAGAAGCAGAGGAGAGGAAAGAGGAGAAGCACTTGGAGGTGCAAGCAGAGGAGAGGAGAGAGGCAAAAAGCTTGGAAGTGGAGCTGAAGCGCTTAGAGCTGGAAAAGGCTAAGCTGGATCAATCAGTTCTAACAGTCCTCCAGGTACTGCTCCCCATTCAAAAAAATTCTCCACATACAAGGTAGGCGATGATACAGAGGCCTTCTTAGAAAAATTTGAAAAGGCCTGACTTAGGTATAACCTCCCTCCAGACCAGTATATGGTGGACCTGAGGCCACAATTCAGTGGACCCTTAGCAGAGGTGGCAGCTGAAATGCCTAAAGAACACATGAACAAGTACAAACTTTTTAAACAAAAGGCCAGAATTAGGATGGGGCTAATACCCGAGCATGCCCATCGGCGGTTCAGAGCCCTAAGGTGGAAACCAGACGTGGCATTTTCCCAACATGCCTACCACATTGTAAAAAATTGGGATGCCTGGATATCAGGAGCAAATGTAAAGTCTCTGGAAGATCTGTCTATCCTAATAAAAATGGAGCAGTTCTTAGAGCATGTTCCTGAGGAAATAGAATGGTACATCCTAGATGGGAAGCCCAAAACTGTAATTGAGGTGGGGAAGATTGGAACCAAATAGGTGGAGGTGCCGGAGAAGAATAAAGCTAGTAGCAGTTGGTGCAGATACCAGAAGGGGCAACCCGAGATGACACCCCGTCATCGGAGTCAGCCCAAGGCCCCACCTTGCAAGGAGGAGCCCTCCTCACAGCCAAGGAAACCCCAGATGCCTTCTTGTCCCACCACCCTACTCTCCAACCACCCACCTTGCCCCAGCCCACAGTCAGCTGGGCGATGCTTCAGATGTAATGAGCTGGAGCATGTAAAGGCCAACTTCCCCAAAAGCACTAGCTGACTGCAACTCATCACCCCAGGGTCCAACCGAGAACCTTCAGGCCCAGGTGTCTCACAAATGATGTTCGTCCATCGTTATTGATGAAGACGTCAACAACTCATTCTTTCAGTGACCGGGCTCTGTGCATTTGAAGATGACTGATCAGTCCGATTCGGGCGTAGAACATCCTGTCACACGTCAGGCAGACATGTAATGGCACTGTCGATGATGTACGAGCAGCTCTGGACTTGCGCAGCTCACACTTTTTTTCAGCCTCAGCAATACGCCTCGCCTCAGAGGTATTACTGCCTGTGTGAACGAGGCTGCGCCATGCTGGACGGTTCAGTGTGAAGGTTTCCCATGTGGCGGTGTTGATCTCGAAGGACTTCAAAGAGGTCTTCAGCGTGTCCTTGAACCGCTTCTTTTCCTGGGGCCCAGCCAAAACCAGCCCAAGCATCAGAACGGGTGGAGCAGTCAGCACCAGAGCCCGTGCTTGCAACCCCACCAGAGTTAGGGGAGCCAGCACCAAAGGGCGCTACAGAGCCCGAACTTGCAGCAGCAGCTAAACCAGCACAAGAAGCTCAACTGGAGCCTGAAATACAACCTAATGCACCAGCAGAAAGCGGTTCACAATCGATGAAGACTACCCCATCATCTGCATTGCTTCCTGTGTGACCAAGCCCAAATCCATAATCCAGCAAGGAACTAATGTCTCCATCATCAAGGGAGAAGTTCCAGGCTGAGCAGGAAGCAGATGAAAGTCTCAAGGGAGCTTCGACAGCAGCACAGAGCGACCCACCGCCTCAGCTCTTCCAATAGGTCCAGGTTTGTTGTAGAAGGAGGACTCTTATACAAGGAAACCGTTTCTGGTGGGCAAAAGGAGGACTGATCCTCAGAGACGGTAGTTCCAACTAAGTATAGGGAAAAGCTCTTGAGCTTAGCCCACGATCACCCTAGTGGCCATGCTGGGGTGAATAGGACCAAAGACCATTTGTGGAAGTCATTCCACTGGGAGGGAATGGGCAAGGACGTTTTTACCTATGTCCGGTCTTGTGAGGTGTGCCAGAGGGTGGAAAAGCCCCAAGACCAGGTCAAGGCCCCTCTCCAGCCACTCTCCGTAATTGAGGTTCCATTTCAGCGTTTAACTGCGGATATTCTGGGTCTTTTCCCTAAAAAGGCACCCAGAGGAAAGCTGTACATACTGACCTTCATGGATTTTGCCACCCGATGGCTGGAAGCAGTAGTTCTAAGCAACACCAGGGCTAAAAGCGTGAGCCAGGCATTAGCAGACATTTTTGCCAGGGTAGGTTGGCTCTCTGACATCCTTATGGATTTGGGAACTAACTTCCTGACAGGGACCACGAAACGTCTTTGGGAAGCTCATTGGGTAAGCCACTTGGTTGCCACCCCTTACCACCATCAAACGAATGGCCTAGTGGAGAAGTTTAATGGGACTTTGGGGGCCATGATATGTAAATTCATGAATGAGTACTCCAATGACTGGGACCTACTGTTGCAGCAGTTGCTCTTTGCCTACAGGGCTGTACCACATCCCAGTTTGGGGTTTTCACCCTTTGAACTCATTTATGGCCACAAAGTTAAGCAGCCATTACAGCTGGTAAATCAGCAATGGGAGGGGGTTACATCTTCTCCAGGAACTAACATTTTGGACTCTGTAACCAACCTGCAAAACACCGTCTAGGACTCTTTAGCCGTTGCTCGAGAAAACCTACAGGATGCTCAACAAGAGTAAAAGGCCTGGTGTGATAAACATGTCAGAGAGCATTCCTTCAAAGTAGGTGACAAAGTCATGGTCCTGAAAGGGCTCCAGGCCAATAAGATGGAAGCGTCATGGGAGGGACTATTTATGGTCCGAGAACGCCTGGGAGCAGTTAATTACCTCATAGTGTTCCCAAACCCTACCCTAAAACCTAAAGTATACCATGTTAACTCTCTAAAGCCCTTTTATTCCTGAGAAATCAAGGTTCTCCAATTTACAGCCCAGGAAAGAGACGACGCTGAGTGGCCTTTGGCGTAAGCAGCGACAGCAAATTCGGGAGCTGTGCACCAGCTTCGCGCCAATGTTTTCAGCCACCCCAGGAAAGACAGAACGGGTGTACCACTCCATTGACACAGGTGATGCTTGCCCAATTAGAGCCCAACCCTACTGGATGGCTCCTCAAGACAAAACCGCAATAGAAAGGGAGATCAAGGACATGTTACAGATGTAATCTGCCCCTCTGAGAATGCATGGGCCTCTCCAGTGGTTCTGGTTCCCAAACACGATGGGGAAATCCGCTTTTGCGTGGACTACCGTAAGCTAAATGCTGTAACTCGCCCAGAAAACTATCCAAGGCCTTGCACACATAAGCTATTGGAGAAACTGGGACATGCCCAGTTCATCTCCACCATAGACTTAACTAAGGGGTACTGGCAAGTGCCGCTAGATGACCCAGCCAAGGAAAGGTCAGCCTTCATCACCATGTAGGGCTGTATGAAATAATGTGCTCCCTTTTGGACTGCGAAATGCACCCACCACCTTCCAGAGACTGGTAGATAACCTTTTGGCTGGATTTGGGGAATTTGCAGTCGCCTATCTTGACAATGTGGCTATATTCTCAGATTCATCGGCAGAACACCTGGAACACCTCCAAGCTGTCTTCCAGCACATAAGGGAAGCAGGACTAACTGTTAAGGCCAAAAAATGTCAAATAGGCCTAAACAGGGTAACGTACCTTGGGCACCAGGTGGGTCAAGGAACTATCAACCTCTTACAGGCTAAAGTAAATGCTAACCAAAATTGGCCTGTCCCTAAGTCAAAGAAGAAGTCAAAGAATCCTTCTTGGGCTTGGCCGGGTATTACTGACGATTTGTACCACACTACAGCCAGATTGCCACCCCACTGACAGACCTAACCAGGAAAAAACAGCCAAATGCAGTTCAGTGGACTGAAAAGTATCAAAAAGCCTTTAACCAGCTTAACCCCAGACTTAGACCAACTGTTCGTCGTAACCACAGATGCATCCGAGTGTGGTGTAGGAGCAGTTTTAATGCAGGAAAGACCAGATCAACAATTCCATCCTGTCGAGTTTCTCGGCAAAAAACTTTCTGAGAGGGAAAGCCACTGGTCAGTCTCAGAAAAAGAACGTTACGCCATTGTGTATGCTCTCGAGAAGCTACGCCCATACATTTGGGGATGGCGTTTCCACCTGCAGACTGATCATGCTGCACTAAAGTGGCTTCACACAGTCAAAGAGACTATCAAAAAACATCTTTGGTGAAGTTTAGCTCTTCAAAACTTTGATTTTGAAATACAACACATTTCAGGAGCCTCTAACAAAGTGGCTGATGCACTTTCCGGGGAAGGTTTCCCAGAATAAGCCAGGTAAAAATGTCCTGTATTCTAAGTTATTGTAGTCCTTGAAATGTGAATAATACTGTTTGGTTCTTCATGTAATTAGTAATAAAATTAGAGGTGCATGTATCTTATTAACTCTGTTTCCTAAACCCCCAGGAAGAAATCCCAGCTGATGTGGACCTGATCTGAACCAGGCTGGCCAGCACTGTCTGTGATTTGGGGGGCGTGTGATAAATGAAGTGTGTTGGGGGGTAGCTCCCTTTTATGGACCCAAACAGGCAGTTAGCTATAAAATCCCTCTTGGTAGCTGTTCTCTACTTGTTTTGCCTGTAAAGGGTTAAAAACTCTGACTGCATGCATAGGTAAAAGGAAGTGAGTGGGCACCTGGCCAAAAGAGCCAATTGGAAGGCTAGAACTTTTTAAAATGAAACAAGACTCCCCTTTTGTCGGTCTGTGGTTGTTCTCCCGGAGAGGGGAGACAGAGCTGGAACTATGCTGTAAAAAGCTTTGAGCCAAGTATGAAAAATCATCAGATCATACCTAGAAACTCCTCATTTGAAACCCCAGATATGTAAGTAGATCAGGAAATGTCTAGGAAGACGCGATTAGGGTTATTTCTTTTATTTCTTTATGGCTTGTGGATTCCTTTGTGCTAACCCCAGGTGCTTTTGTTTTGCTTCTAACCTTTAAGCTGGACCTCAAGAGAGCTATCTTGTTGCTTAATCCTTGCACTTGTTTTTTTTTTAAATTTAGCAAAAAGCCTAAATTCCAAATGTATTTTCTTTTTGTTTTTAATTAAATTTACCTTTTTTAAGAACGAGATTGGATTTTTGTGTCTCTAAGAGGTTTGTGCATATGTTGTTAATTAGCTGGTGGCAACAGCTGATTTCCTTTGTTTTTCTTTCTCAGCTCTTCCCCAGAGGGGGTGAAAAGGCTTGAGGGTACCCCACAGGAAGGAATTCCCAAGTGCGCCTTCCTGTTCTCTAAAAGGGGTTTTTTGCAATTGGGTGGTGGCATTATCTACCCATCCAAGGTCAGACAAAAGCTGTAACCTTGGGAGTTTAATCCAAGCCTGGAGTGGCCAGTATTAATTTTTAGAATCCTTGCTGGCCCCCACTTTCTGCACTCAAAGTGCCAGAATGGGGAATCAGCCTTGACAACATATAATCAATTTAAAATCAAAAAGATCATGTTCTCCCTTTAATCATAGTTCCTCATTCAAAAAAGGGATCTCAAACTATCAGCATATCAATATTAATTCCACGTATAGCCGAGATTGTGTCTGTAACTGACTTTTCAAAAATTCATAGTTTGAGTCAAAATGTCCTATGTTCTCAATATATTTAGCAAAGCCCTAGATACAATACTTAGCGTTTCTATAGCAATTTCCATAGGAGGCTATGAAAGTGCTGTACAAACATTGTTTCACTATAGCACGGTGAGTAAGAGAAATTGAGACGCAAAGAGATTATGTGAATTCCTCAAGATCACAATCAAGTCTGTGACAAAAGTGGTAATAGGATTTGGAGCTACAGTGTCCAGTCCTGGGCTTTAATAACTAGATTCTACTTTCTACCATATGTCTGCTTCAAAGAAAATCAGGTCAGATCAATTCAAACAAGCCACAGACTTTAACAGTTCCTGCAGTCACAACCCTTGCGGGGTGGAGTTAAATATAAACACAGAGGATAATGCTCTATACCAGAGATTCTCAACCTCGGAGTCACTGCCAAGTATCAGAGGGTTATGACCACCCTGCCCTTCCCATATTGCTAAATGGGGGAAAGGGGGCCTGAGTATGGAAGAGGTTGAGAATCACTGTTCTATCCTATATAAGTACTACTGCTCAATTACAATGGAATTGCATATTATTTGAAAGCAGGGCTTCTACCAAGTGCTTATATTACAAGAGCCAGTGCAGTTTTTCTGGACCACTCCTGCCACAGCTTTTAATTCTTTCTAAACAGAAGAGAGCCTTTAATGGTACAGTTTCCACACAGTGCATGTGGACTCACTCATATAAATCCGAATTAACAATAATAGATGTTTTGTGGCACCTTAGAGACTAACAAATAACTAAGGTGCCACAAGTACTCCTGTTCTTTTTGCGGATACAGACTAACACGGCTGCTACTCTGAAACCTGTCAATAATAGATGTTGTGAGCTCAGCCCAGAGCCCGCAATAAATCTGAAACCCACTGGATTAGATATGAAGCATTTTATGTTTAACATTTTCATATTCTTATATGAAACTGTTTACAAACTAATGTTTTCCTGAAGCAGTTTTGGAACTAAAATCCAGAATTGTTTTTAATATAATGTTTGTCAGACATTTTCAACAAGCCTGCTCCTGTTTGTCCTTAAGGCTTTGGGCAGCATCTCATTCCACTGCATTCCCAACTAGCTCAATCCCCATTTTGTTTCCTTCCTGGTTTCCCGCTTGAATGGTTCAGAAAGGCTTTGTCCCTTGCTTAATTACACCATCATTATTGCAAATTCTTAATAATTTACGGTATCTTTCCACTTAATGCATTTATATGTATATATTTATAAAATATGAAAGATAGACAAGAAAGATGAGATACTCACTGATTTACCAAGCTTCTTATGGACGATAACTGTCTTTGTTCTCATGAACCATAGGGTGATAAGCCCTGTCTATATCTTCAGAAGCTCGGAAACTGCTGCCTGTCAGAAGTTTTGCAAGAATTAGAAGGAGCAGTTCTTCTTTTTCTAAAAATGGACTTTCAGTAGCAGTTCCACTTAGAACTTAATGGAAACGTTAGATTGCTGAATTTTCAGAATGCATGTCAAATGCAGAACTGAGTGCTTAGGTCCTCAGTCCTATAGATTCACTGGTGCAGACTCTGTATGGACTCCTACTGACTTCACTCCACCTGGGCACAGTCTGAACTAGAACCTCTGTTTGCAGGATCAGGACCTAGTTCCATTAATGGGAATGGGGTCTTCCCATTAACTTTATTGGGAGTTGGGTCAGGCTTAGGTGCACAAAATTGTGTCAACTATTTTTGACTGTACTAAGCACTTTTGTAGCATATTCAAAAATAATTTGAAATATTTGGTGATGGCAGCTTGTCTACAATAGGAAATTAGGTTGGCTCAGGGGTGTGAAAAAAACCACACTGCTGTGCGGTGTAGTCAAGCCGACCTAAGTTCCCATGTAGACAGTGCTAGATCAATGGCACAATTCTTCTGTTGACCTAGCTACCGTCTCTTGGGGAAGTGGATTACCTACACTGATGGGAGAACCCTTCCCCTCAGCATAAGTAGTGTCTATACTGAAGCACTACAGTGGCACAGCTGCAGTGCTGCAGTTGTAGCATTTCAAGCGTAGACAAGCCCAACGTGAAATTGAAAAAATACCACTAGGGGCTGCATATTCATTGTCTCTCAACTAGTTCCATATCAAATCCTCTACCATCCCCACTCAGGAGTTCCTGCCTCCCCCATCCCGGTCCCTGTTCCTTACCCCTCCCTGCTCGTGAGCCTAGGGTCTGCCCATCCTGCTTCCTGGTCCCCAGTGCCAAGAGGAGCGGGAGCCTCAGCTACTGCAGTTTTGGCACATGGAGGGCCTGGCATGCAGAGCAGGTCCTTAGTGCTGTGCCAGCAGAGCTCTCAGCCACTTGACCCATGTTAGATGCACCCTAATCTCTGGAGGTCAGTCTTTCTCCCTTAATGCTCTCTCCTTTCAAATCTAGATAGGCTCTTTGTTCTCCACTGTTCACAGGTTCTCTTCCCTTAAAGAACTAGGCCAGTGGTGAGCTAAGCAGAGGCAGGAGCCACAGCATCAAGGCGAATGGCTCTTGCATTGTCCCTTAGGTGTTGGTAAATGGATGCTATCTGAAGCCATGGTACTCTTTGCTGCCTGGTGCAATCAGACTCTTCTTGAGTTAACCCCATGTAGCCATATAATAAACCCCCTTACCATAATCAAACATACCAGTAGCGATTATTTTTGTGAGCTCGTGGAGAACCAGGAGGTCCCAAAGGGCTGGAGAAGGGCAAACATAATGTCTATCTTTAAAAAGAAGAACAAAGAGGTCCCAGGGAACTACAGACCAGTCAGCCTAACCTTGATACCTGGCAACATACTAGAACAAATTATTAAACTATCTGTAAATTCCTAGAGGATAATAAGATGATGAATAATAGCCAGCATTGATTTATCAAGAACAGATTATGCCAAGCCAACCTAATTTTCTTCTCTGACATGGTTAATGGCCTAATGAATGGGGGGGAAGCAGTGGGCAGATATATCTTGATTTTAGTGAAGCTTTTGACGTACGGAGGGAATATGAATTATAATTCATTTCTCTACATTTCTGAGAATTTATTAATATGTCAAATCTTTTATTTACTGCAAAATAAATAATATTTTAGCGATTTTTTTTTTCAATTTGCGACGTGGGGCAAGATGACCCAGTCCACAGTTTTGATAAGCAATAACTCAACCATAATGAAACACATCCGCCAGTGACAAGAGTTGCAATGCTAGTGACACCTAACTCGAATATACATCAAAGTTGCATAGCCAGAAATTCATGTAGAGAGAAGATATCACAAGTTGATACATGTCAAATGATCATTTTAACGCACATTGCAGGTAGATGGTTAAGAATCGAGCCAATACTGTGGAAAATTGTGTTTCTTGGTGCCAAAGAATAAAGAATAACGTCTTTGAGCATTATAAATCCAAAATGTGAGTATCTTTAAGCATTACTAAACCTTAGCGTTATTATCGGGCTGTATAATTATGAACTTTTCTTTGTTATAACGGGTTCACATGTAATAAATAAGGTCCATAAAAGAAAAGTAACAGTGTTAACGCTTAATAGACTATGAAAGTGATGACGTCACACTCCAAGCGGATAACCATGAGAAAGGGGATTACTTTCCAAACAACCGGTGTTGGGTTATAACGTCAAAAAAGGTCATTTTGTTTCCATATAAATGCTGTAACTAACTGTTTTAATAGGTAAATGAGAATATGTTATTAATCACTTAACCTTTAAGCAGTGAAAAGACATGTTGGGATGGCTGCAATGTGGTTTAAATCGCCAACCATGTAGTGGGTGTGTCAGCCATCCTTAACGCTATAATGCTTGCAGTCAGGAGCACAGTACATAACAATATTCAAATGCCCCATGGCAGAAAGAAGAAAACCCTCAGTTGCTGACTATCGTAAACGAAAGGCTGAGAAGGAAAAGGACCAAGCAAAACAGCAGGGATCCTTCCTGAAATATCTTCTCTTTAATCCAAATAACGATGGAAGCAGTTCACAGCATCCAGATGAAGGAATTTTACTTGGAGAGGAGGAAGTTAGCTGACATCCGCATGGAAGCAGTTTGGAACACCAAGATGAAGGTATATTACTTCAAGATGAGGGTAGCTCACATCCACAAAAAAGCAGTTTGGAAACTCAAGATGATGGAAACTTACTTCTAGATGAAGGCAGCTCACAGCATCAGACTGATATGGAACTGGAGAAAATTTATTCACTTTCAGAGAGACATGCAGAAATTGAAGTAAATGAAGTAGAAGGAAGAAAGGATGAGGAAGTTACAAACAAGTTACAGTACATGGCCCAGATGTGATGACAGTGTGCGGCAAATTCTTGTGGAACATGGACCCGAACAAGTTCATGAATTTCCCTTCCCTAAGGATGGAAATAAAAGAAAAGTCCCTGCTCAGCATTACAAGAGGAAACTCATTAATGGGGAAGAAATTCATCAAAACTGGTTACAATATTCAGTGTCGAAGGACTCTGTGTTTTGCTTTTGCTGCAAGTTGTTTAGAAATCAAGCAATTGGTACATCACTTACTGAAAATGATTCAAAGGACTGGAAAAACATATCTTCAATTCTCTCTTCACATGAAAGAAGTACAGAATATTTGGAATATTTTCAAAATTGGAAAGAACTTGAATTATGATTAAAAAATGGAAAAACTATCAATGAAGAAAATGTATGTTTGATCAAGGAAAAAGAAGAATATTGGCAACAAATAATAGAACATCTGATTGCTTTAGTGAGAGTTCTCGGTGGGCAAAATTTAGCATTCCATGGCTGCAGTAGAAATTACAAATTATACACTCCAGGTAATGGAAATTTTTAAAAATTTGTTGAATACCTAGCTTTGTTTGATCCAGTCATGAAGGAGCATCTACGTAAAATAACTGATCATGAAACACAGGTTCATTACTTAGGAAAAAATATGCAGAATGAACTGATTCAAATCCTAGCAAATGCCATTAAAAATAAAATTGTAGAAGCTGCCCATTCTGGAAAATACTTTTCAATAATACTGGACGGTACACCAGATGTGAGTCATGTTGAACAAATGATGATGATCTTTCTTTTTGTGGATATGAAAAAGTCTGCAGATGAAGATAATGTTGAAGTGCTCATAAAGAAACATTTTTTGGGTTTCGTACCACTGACGGAGACGACTGGAGCATTTATGGCTGAAACTATTCTACAAGAGCTTGAAATAGTTTCATTATCTGTTGAAAACTTATGTGGCCAAGGGTATGATAAGGGGAGTAATATGAAGGGTAAAGACAATGGTGTGCAAAGGAGAATGATGGAACTCAATCCTAGCGCCTTTTTCATTCCTTGCAGTGCTCATTCTCTGAATTTGGTTGTCAATGATGCTGCTAGCTGTTTGGAGGCAAGCAGTTTCTTTGATCTGGTGCAAGGTGTTTATGTGTTTTTCTCAGGTGAGATTCTGACTCGCCATGTGAATTCTCTAACTGTGAAATCACTTAGTCAGACAAGATGGGAGAATCCCATTGATGCTTTGAAGCCTCTTTGCTATGAACTTGGAAACATTTATGATTCCCTAATTGAAATTTCTGATGATACTACCTTTACTAGATCATCTGGCAATATGGCACATTCAGATGCAGAAGCTCTTGCAAATGGCCTTTCCAAGTTCAAATTTGTGACTTCACTCATTTTGTGGCATAATATCCTTTTCGAGATTAACCTCACTAGTAAGCAGCTTCAGGAAAAGAACTTGAACATACATTCTGCTATTCAAAAACTGCAGCAAACTAAAAATATTCTGGAGGAATTCAGAAGTGATGAAAGGTTCGAAAGAACACTGGTAGATTCTCTCAAGCTTGCTGAAGAAATAGACTTTCCAACAGAATTTGAACCAGAACCAGTTCACATTCGGCAAAAGAAACAGCAGTTTTCATATGAAGGATGAGACACACACATTGAGAGCCCAAAACAAAGGTTCTAAGTGAATTTCTACTTCGCAGTCCTTGATACTGCTATTCACTCAGTTGATGAAAGATTTCAACAGATGCAGCAGCTAGAGTCAGTATTTGGCTTTCTATATGATATTCTCAGCTTGCAAAAGAAAACAACAAAACAAATAAGAGAATTTTGTATAAAGCTGGAGTCAGCATTGACTCATGAAAATTCAAAAGGCATTGATGCTACAGATTTTTTTAGTGAGCTTCAGGCTTTTTCAAGACGACTTAAGAAACATTCCACTCCTGAAGAAGTACTGAAGTTTGTTTGTGAAAATAAACTCACAGACAGTTTTCCAAACATTTTTATAGCTTTACACATTCTTTTAACTTTGCCAGTTTCCGTAGCTAGTGGGGAACGTAGCTTCTCAAAGTTCAATTGATAAAAACATATCTGCGTTCAACAATGGTGCAAGAGAGACTTGTTGGACTTGACACAATGTCAATAGAGCATGAAATAGCTGGAAAACTGGATCGAAAAGAACTAGTAACTGAATTTTCAAAACTGAAAGCAAGAAAAGTCACGTTTTAAGAGCACAGAGTGTTTTTTATTTGGAGTGTTTTGTAAATACAGGTTAAAGTTCATTGAAGAGTTTTCTTATTTCTTTCTGTATTGGATGTGGTGGTAATGGCAGTTAAAGCAGGATAGCATAATGGACGATTTTGGATTTGTAATAATAAAAATTATAATTAACATTTTTAATGCATTTTTATTTGAAATCAGACTGAATGATCATCTAGCTGTCATGTAGAAATCTATTCTAAAAATGTTGTGTGTATATTTTATCTGATCTCAGAAACATTGGTTGGACAGACAGACGGATGGACAAACCGAATAATTAAGCCTCTGTTTAAAAAAAAAAGCGCTTAAAAAACATTAAAAGGAAAAAAGGGGCAAAATGTTTCCCAGTTTACCAAAAACCTCAGCCTAGATCTGCCCTTGGGGCTTGGGGGTGGAGGCACTGATTGCAGGGTTCGCCTAGGGCACCAGTTGCTGACAGCTAGTCTAGGGCCGCCCCTGTACCTCTGACAATGGTACTAGCTCAGTCAGCATAGCAGGACGCTGCCCCCCTTGCCTGGACAAAGTTACCCCTCCTATGACTTCTCCTTTTATACACTGATACAAACAAGTTATGGATTACATCCAGACATTGCTAGCTACCAATCTTATTCTTGTACTTCCTAGTGCAGGGGTGGGCAAACTTTTTGGCCTGAGGGCCGCATTGGGTTTCGTAAATTGTATGGAGGGCAAGTTAGGGGAGGGGGGTCATGACCCAGCCCCCTCCTCCTATCTGCCCCCCTGGGACCTCTGCCCCATCCACCCCCCCCCCCGCTCCCTGTCCCCTGACCACCCCCAGACCCCCGCCTCCCCATCCAACCCCTCCTCTCATTCCTGACGGCCCCCCCGGGACCGCTACCCCATCCAACCACCCCTTCTCCCTGTCCCCCGACTGCCCCCGGAACCCCTGCCCCTGACTGCCCCCTGCCGCCCCATCCAACCTCCCCTCCTTCCTGACTGCCCCCTTGGACCCTTGCCCCCATTCAACCCCTCCCAATCACCATCCCGAACTCCCCTGCCCTCTATCCAACCCCCCCGCTCCTTGCCCCCTTACACCGCTGCCTGGAGCACTGGTGGCTGGCGGCACTACAGCCGTGCCGCCTGGCTGCAGCCGGGCCACACTGCCGCCGCCGCCACCACGCAGCACAGAGCACATGGTCAGGCTGGGCTCTGCAGCTGCGTTGCCCCAGGAACTCAGAGCCCTGCTGCCCAGAGGATTGCATCGGTGGCGGAGCAAGTGAGCTGATTCTGTGGGAGCGGGGGGACAGCAGGGGAGGGGCCGGGGGCTATCCTCCTCGGCCAGGAGCTCGGGGCCTGGGCAGGATGGTCCCGCGGGCTGGATGTGGCCCGTGGGCCATAGTTTGACCACCTCTGTCCTAGTGCAAACAAAACATCCTTATCCATTATCCTGTCATCCCATCCTTCTCTTACAAGGGGCCAGCATATTCCTGCACCATCTCTTAGGAATGTGTTCATATAGTTACTTGAGAGAGCTGCGTGGTTTTGTACCATCCCCTCCAGTCAGGAATGTGCTTACTTGGAGTTAGCTAATGCCTACTGTGGTGTTGTTTTGCCAAGGCCAGGCCTACTCTGGATCACAGCCTTTGGTTCTCACGGTTAACTATGCCTAGGGCTCCAGCAAGGCCTACACAGTACTGGTCAATTTTTTCATCAATGACTTGGATAATGGAGTGGAGAGTATGCTTATAACATTTGTGGATAACAGCAAGCTGGGAGGTGTTTCCAGTACTTTGGAGGACAGGATTAGAATTTAAAAGGATGGCGATAAATTGGAGAATTGATCTGAAATCAACAAGTTGCAATTCAGTAAAGACAAGCGCAAAGTACTACACAGAGGAAGGAAAAATCAAATGCACAACTACAAAATGGGGAATAAGTGTCTTGTCTGTCTCACCAACAGAAATTAGTCCAATAAAAGATATTACCTCACCCGCTTTGTCTCTCTCGTAAGTGGCTATGCAATAGCGCTGCAGAAAAGGTTTGAGGGGTAAAATGGATCAAAATTGAAATGAGCCAACAATATGATGCAGTTGCAAAAAAGGCTAACGTCATTCTGGATGTATTATTAGGAGTCTTGTATGTAAAACAAAGGCAGTAATTGTTCTGCTTTACTTGGTACTGGTGAAGCCTCACCTGGCATAGTGTGTCCAGTTTTTGGTGCCACACTTTAAGAAAGATGTGGACAAATTGGAGACAGTCTAGAGAAGAGAAACAAAAATGACAAAAAGGTTTAGAAAATATGACCTATGAAGAAAGACTAAGAGGACTGGACATGTTTAACCTTGGGAAAAGAAGACTCTTTTTAAGGACTCTTACAAAGAGGATGATGATCAATTGTTCTCCATGTCCACTGAAGGTAGGAGAAGAAGTAATGGGCTTAATCTGTAGCAAGAAGAGTTACCTTAGATATTAGGAAAAACTTTTAACTATAAGGGTAGTTAAGTTCTGGAATACGCTTCCAAGGGAGGTTTTGGCATCCCTTTTCTTGGAGGTTTTTTAGACCAGGTTAGACAAACACTTGTCAGGGATTGTCTAGGTTTACTTGATCCTGCCTCAGTGCAGGGGGCTGGACTTGATGACTTCTCAAAGTCCCTTCCAATCCTACATTTCTATGATTCTATATAGAAAACATATTCACCAACAATCACAGACAATTCCAAATCTCTCAGGTGTCAATGAGTTTTTCCTGAGTTAGGGAAGAACTTTGTTTTTCAAGATGAAAAAGTAGGAAAGATGAAAGAAAAGAGGCTTGTCTCTTTCTAGAAACATAGGAATTGCCAGCCTGGATCAGATCCATAGTCTGGCTAGTCAAGTATCCTGTAGTGGCCAGCACTGGCTGCTTCAGAGGAAGTTGCAAGAAAGCCTGTAGTGGGCAATTGAGGAGAAACCTGCTCGCAGGTAAAATTTCTTCCTAAACCCCAATAATTAGAGCTTGGCTTATGTCCTGCAGCTAAGAGTTTATATCCCTTCCAAAACTGTGGTTTTTGTTGTTTTAATTATTAGGCTTTGTAGTCCGAGATCACAGTGAAATAAACATACAGACCTGTGTTTTTCCCAGTAACCACACCAGTTCATGATATGTATGATACAATATGTGATCAGCGATCTATCAATGTAGATCACAGTTCTATAGATCTATCAATATGATCATTGATCCGTCAAAATAGATCTCTCTAGTTATCACTTATGAGGTTTATCATTTGAGACCATGAATGTCAAATGACAGGAGTCCAGGAAGGGGCCTAGTGAGGAGGGTTTTGTACTGGAAAGGATGTGGACTGTGGTTAGGGCTCGGTTTCCCAAACTGCAGGGTCAGCCCCCATAGGTGGAGTCTGGGTGGGGCCTGAAACTCTTGACTGTCTTTTTGACTATCTTGAAAAGAAAAGAATGCAAATTACGGCATGGGATTTTCTGTTAGATTTCCTGTGTGCTTGTTCCATTTCCAACCACAGTCTCTCTCCTGCATCCGGGAGGAAAGTAGGGACTGAGCACAGTTCTCCTCTCAGTCCTCCCTGCTCTTGCCCAGCCAGCATGGAGTTGCTTGTGGTGAGAAAGCAGGGAGGGGAAGAAGTAAATAGCTGTAGTTGCCAGCAGCTATCTCAGGGTTTAGCTGGTAAAGAGGAGAGGGAGTCTCCGTTCCCCCACCCATTCTGCTCCCCCAGCCTGTTCCCTTTGAGTCCCTTTATCCCCAGCTTGTACCTCTTTTAGGCCCATTTCTCAGCCCCTTCCCCGAGTCCCCAGTTTCTCTTCAGGCTCATTCATCTCACTGAAATATTGCGAAGTAAATGCTAGTGTGAGTTTATATCCTTTGCCCTTCTAGTATTGCATTAATTATTGCTATATGTGAATGTTGTCTCTAACTCACCCGAAGGTGGGGACTGAGCACATTTGCTTCAATAAAAGTGAGGCATGATAGCAGAAAGTTTGAGACCCACTGGGGCAGGAAGGTCAGAGAGCCATGTTACCTGGTCTTGGAGTGAGAGGCTGTCAGGGAGGATGGATATACAGGGGTGCTGGAACAATTTTTATAGTGGGGGTGCTGAGAGCCATTGAATCAAACTATAAACTCTGTATATGATGGAATCACTTCAAGCCAGGAGGTGCAGCAGCACCCCTGCATCCCTAGTTCCAGCATCTATGGGGATATATATTGATTGGCAGGATATGGAGAAGGGATGTGGGAGGAGGAGGACTGGGATGCATGGAAGCGGCGATAATTGTTCCGCTTTACTTGGTACTGGTGAAGCCTCAGCTGGCATAGTGTGTCCAGTTTTTGGTGCCACACTTTAAGAAAGATGTGGACAAATTGGAGACAGTCTAGAGAAGAGAAACAAAAATGATAAAAAGGTTTAGAAAATATGACCTATGAAGAAAGACTAAGAGGACTGGACATGTTTAGCCTTGGGAAAAGAAGACTAAGAACAGGAACAGAGTGTGTGTTGGGGAAGTATGTGTGTTGGGGTAGAGTGAATGTGTCGGCATGCTGTCTCTTTAAGTTCAGACAGCAGCCTGACCAACCTATCCTGATGCAGGGGGAGGGAGACACTGCCCCAAACATCAGCCCTGGCTCTGCATGGCACAGCAGTCTTTCCCCACCACCTCCCCACTGCAGCAGTCCCCTCTGCCTGCCTGCTATGGTTCTGTGATCGAGACCTCCTCGTCAACTTCCTCCTAGCAATGCCCAAGGTGGCCCTCTATAACACCAGGGAGAGGATGTTGGCTGAGTGGGTTCTCTGTGACTGTGGGGCCTATTTCCGATCCTCCCTCAGTTCACACATCCGGGCAGAGTTCCTCTGGGCGGCATCTGCTGGCTCCCTTGATACCTTTGAGGAGCAGTAGGCATTGTCCGGGGTTCTCTGCTCGGTGTTCCCTTCAGGTTCCCTATTTTTGACCCTTTGACCTTCACACCAGTCCCTGTTATTTTTTTCCGTTGTCCCCCGTAATTACTTGAGTTTCTGGGCTCTGTGGATACTCCTCATAGACTGGGGGAGTGTCCTTTTGTCGTGGGTGGGCTTGAGCCTGCCCACCTCCCTGGAACCCAGTAGAATATGGTTCTGTAATTCCCTCTGAGTTCTCCTACAGCCTCCTCAGCTGCCGGGAATGGCATCCTCAACAGCTCTGTGAGCTCTCCATGCTGAGGAATGTCAAAGGAAAAGCAGCACAGCACAGCAGCCGCCATGGCACAGCACAGCAGCGCCCCCATCCTCGCAGCAGCAGTCTGCCTGTCGCTGTGTTCCTATTGCATGGGAGAACAGAAGAATTACACGTTAATGATTTGCTCTTTGCTGCTGGAGTTGAGGAGCAAACTCAGCTGTCGGAACTTCTTGGAGCTTTGAAAGGGAGGGGGGCATGTCTGCAGCTAGGTGCAGGGCAGTCGAGTTCAAAAGAGTGAGCAGAGCGGTCATAGCAGGCATTGTGGGATACTGGGGGAGGACAGTTATGTCGACATAATGAACAGCAGCATCTACACTGGCGCTTTGTCATTTTAACTTTGCTGCAAATAGCCCTTTGCCTCTTGTCTAGGTGGTTTTATTTTATTAGCAAAACAGCAGAGTTTTGCCGCCAAAAATAGCTTTGTAGGGAGTACACCTCCACTGTTTTGTCAGCAAAAGCTGCCTTTTGTCCATCTTAAAGTAAAACAAAAGCACCTGGGGTTAGCACAGCGGAGTCCACAAGCCATAAAGAAATAAAAAGAGATAAACCTAATTGTGTCTTCCTAGACATTTCCTGGTCTACTTACATATCTGGGGTTTCAAATGAGTAGTTTCTGGTACGATACTGAGAATTTTTCATACCTGGCCCCAAGCTTCTTACAGCAGCACTCTGCCCTGTCCGCCTCTCCCCAGGAGAACAACAACAGACAGATAAAAGGGCAGTCTAGTTTCAATTTAAAAAGTTCTAGCCTTCCACTGGGTCTTTTGGCCAGGTACCCACTCACTTCCTTTTACCTATGTATAGCAGTGAGACTTTTTAACCCTTTACAGGTAGAGCAATTAGAGAACAGCTACTAAGAAGGATTTTATAGCTACTGGCTGCTCCATAAAAGGGAGCTACCTCCCCCCCCACACTTCATTTATCACAGCCAGATTCTCTGGTTGGCTAAAGTCACTTTATACCTCCTAAGCAGCACCAAGAGATCATACAGTGGCCAAAGCTGGCTTGTGGGAAAATCCAGCCTGTTCCCCAGCGCTATATAATATTTCCTCACCCACTTTCACCTCACCTGATTTTTAAAAACCACCCAAACTGATATTTGCTCCTGATAATATGGAAAAAAAGTTTTTTCAAAGGTCAAAGTGCCAAATTCTTCCTCAAGCTTCTTGGTGCACAGGGTCGGCACCAGCTGCAACATCTTTTAGCATAGCACAGTAACACCATACCCAGTAGGTTTCATTTCTCTGTGGGCTGGTGTGGGGGAGGGTTTTGGTCTGTGACTCCACTTCCTCTCCACCCCCTTTGTGGTTATGTGCGTTCCCTTGGTGTCGGTGTAAGGAGCAATCCCTGCCTTTTCCCAGAGATCAGAGCTAAAGCCCCTTTTCCTCAAAGACAATAAGAAATATGCAACATATGTAGCTTTTCAAACAATGATTTTATAAACAACTTGTAGGAACACGCAAAGATAAAGAAGCATAATAATCATAGCACAAGGATTCACAGCACAATAAAAATGGAAATAGAGAACGCAGTTTAACTGAAATAGACATTTCACTATAACACTTCATTGTGATAAAAATAAGCCCGACTGCCTTATGTTTTTTCTCCTTCCTACATCTCAGGAATGTCTTTATAATCTTGGCATAGCAGAAGATCATAATGACCAGTGGAACAACAAGTCCCAGGATGTTCCTCTTTAAAATCATGGCCTGACGGATTATGAGAACTGTAGGTCCAATAAACACCTTCCTTTTCAACAGTGTGAAATATTAAACTTGGAAGAGAGGCTAATATTGCAACACCCCAAATGACTACACTTGTGAGGATGCCATAGGTAACTGTCCTAACTTTTATAGTAAACGTTGCACGGACAATTGCCAGATATCTGTCTATTGTCAAAAGTATTATGGAAAAGTTTCCACTGTAGAAGCCAGCATAATAGACCCCTGAAAGAATTTTACACATTGCATTTCCAAAATCCCACTCACATGCTGCATAGTAAGTGCAAAATGGCAGGGAAAGAATAAAGAGTAAATCGGAATTTGCCAGATTCAGCAGATGTATATCAGTCATGCTTCTCAGCCTCTTGAATTTTATCAGGATCAGCACAACTAGCACATTGCTCACCAGGCCAAAAATCAGACCGATGGAGTAAAGAGGTGGCAGAAACAGGGATGCAAATTGTTTGACATCATTTGTACATGGTGTTGCATCATCATGGCTGTAGTTCTGTGTTGTCGTCAGTATCTCCATCTCTTCTTCACTGAAAAACTGTTGATCTTTCACTAGCCCGAGGATGAAGAAAGGATGGTTATTTACAGGATACTGTATGTTATCAGTGTGAAAGACAGGATATACACACTATACTGTGTAATCATATGGTTGTGAAAGACATTAAAATGTACTGTGTATGTTGAGTTTCATCTTAGAATACCTTTTGCTGTAAACAGTATAACAACTGCTGATATCAAGATGTGAAAAATACCGCAGATGACACTAGCAAAAAATCTAGAGAGTTAACAGGATGAGTTCTCTACAGTTCCTCCAGTATTAACTTTCTTGCCGGGTGAGCACCAGTCATGTTTGAGTGGACTGCTCACCTTCAGGCAGACAACCAAGCCCTGTAGGCCCACGTCATTCAGCTGACCTTGGAGAACCTGCTATTGCAGGAGCAAGTAACAGTGTTGTAAGAGCCTCCCCCATACTTTGGTCTTGACTGGAACATGCCCAGAGCCCTGCCAGAGGGTTCCCCAGTTACAGGTGCCAATCCAATTGCACGTACTTGGCACATCCCAGCAAATTCCCATCCTTGACTTGGGCACAGCTGACTGCTTCATATGCACAGCAGCATCCTGGATCCTGCACATTTCCTGCAACAGAAGGCCACTCCTTATAGACTAGTGATGGTCGTCATCTGGTCCAGTAATGGAGGAAACAACTCCCCCAGAGGCTGTGCTTCAGGGTCCCTGAGAAACATCACAATTTGTTGTGATCCATTCTCCACTGATCCTCTGTTTCCTGGCTGGCCCTCCACAACCTGCTCATTTGGTGGCAGGCAAAGGAGGTCTATTTTCCGTCCGAGTTTTGTTGGCAGCTCTGTACCAGCATCCAAACCTTGAGAGACTCAGCTGGGAGTGACTGTCCAGACAGAAACTTCTGCTGAAGCTACATCTGAACTCCTCTCAAAATACCAAGAGTATGTCGATATTTTTGAAAAAAAGAATGCAGAAACCCTACCTCTGCACCTAACTGCACAATAGAGCTGCAACCCAGAGCCAAGATATCATTTGGATGTGTAAGCAGAGTCAGGATGAGCTCTACGCTGACATCTGGTGATGAATTGTGGAAAAGAACTTCAGGGGCTGATCTTGTTTGCACAGGCACACCCACTCCGCCTAGCATGAGCCCACAGCAGCCCAAAATGGTCACTTTGGCTGCTGTGGGATCCCCAGTTTCTCTGTTATTGGGGCAGGAAGAATAAAGTGTTGTTACCATGATTATGTGAATCAAGGCCAGTGGAACTGTTTTCTGACAGAGGGACTCACCATCAACTAAGTAGCACTCACTAGACAAGGGACATGGGTTCGAAAACCCAGTGAATTAAGAGAGTTTGGGGATAGGTATTTATACCTGATAGGAGGGGGCCTTTTTGAGGCCCTGAAACACCAATTGCACTGCCTCTTTTCTCCACTGTTAAATAGCAGAGCTAATTTTGATTCCATCAAGAGTCTAGTTACAGGCTGCTGTGCTGAATTCACTTTGGGCCAATGGTGCACCAGTACTGGGGCTCCCCTACTACAAGCTGAAATCACTAAAGAGCTAAAATTACTAAGAGCTGAGATCACTGAGTGCTGTGTTAACTAGTGGGGTAGCCTGAAGATATATTGCTAAGTGGCTGGCAGAGCAGAGCAGAGCAGTTTGTGGGATGGTTGGAGTGGGCCACGGGACAGCGAGTGGAGTGAAGCAGAGTGGAGCTGAGCAGTTTGTGGGACAGCGAGTGGAGTGAAGCGAAGTGGGGCGGAGCAGAGCGGGGCAGAGCAGAGCAATTTGTGGGATGGCTGGAGCAGCTCACGGGACGGCTGGTGGAGTGGAGCGGCTCATGTTGAAGGCTACAGCAGAACCCCTTGGAGAGGTGGGGTAGTCGGACCATGTAAGGTGCCCCTTAACACCCCGTGTGCCCCTTCCCCCCCCCACTTCCACCCAGGCTGGGTGTGTGTGTAAAACTCTGCAGATAAACTTTTGAACTCTGGGGCTGCACTGATGAGGGACAGAGACTTTTGGGTTGTTGGACTTTTGGGTGATTTTAGGGTTGCTGGACTCAAGAGACTTTTGGGGTGTTGGACTTAAGACCCTGAAGGGAAAAGGATACTGCCAAACTTACTTGGGGGTGGGTCTTTTGCTCATGGTTTGTGTTATGAATCCTGTTTGTGGTGTTTCCCCAACATAATGCCGCATTATTTCCCTCCTTTATTAAAAGTATTTTGCTACACTCAGACTCCGTGCTTGCGAGAGGGGAAGTATTGCCTCTTAAAGGCGTCCGGGGGGTGGTTTGTAATTGTCCCAGGTCACTGGGTGGGGGCTTGAGCTGGTTTTGCATTGCGTTATTGAAACGGAACCCCTAGATACTGAACCTGGCCCTTGTTGCTGCCAACTCAGACGGGCAGAAGGGTTACAGATGAATTAATGCCATGTCAGAACCTGAGCTGACAGTGCTCCAAGAATACTTCCACGAGAACTTTGCCTGAGGGTTCATCCACAAGTCAACATTGCCAGCTGGTGTACTAGTCCTGTTCATCAAGAAGAAAGATCATAGAATCATAGAATATCAGGGTTGGAAGGGACCTCAGGAGGTCATCTAGTCCAACCCCCTGCTCAAAGCAGGACTAATCCCCAACTAAATTATCCCAGCCAGGGCTTTGTCAAGCCTGACCTTAAAAACCTCTAATGAAGGAGATTCCACCACCTCCCTAAGTAACCCATTCCAGTGCTTCACCACCCTCCAAGATGGTAGCCTCTGATTCTGTGTTGACTATTGTTCATTGAATCAGATAACCATCAGGAATTGTTACCCTTTGCTCCTGATTCCTGAGCTGCTGGATTGTGTGGGGGCTGCCCGCATAGTCATTAAATTGGACCTAAAGGGGACATACAACCTTGTGCAAATCAGGGAAGGGGACGAGTGGAAGACCCAATTGCATCACTATGCATATATTGTAATGCCTTTCAGATTGACCAATGCCTTGGCCACCTTCCAACATTTTATAAATGTTGTGTTCTGAAACATGTTGGACCAGTACAGTATAGTCTACCTAGATGATACATTGATCTTTTCTGACTATCCGGAACAGCTTACTGCTCACATCCAAACAGTCCTGGAATGCCTATAGCAGCATAACCTTTATGCCAAACTCGAGAAATGTACCTTCTATCAGGCCTTCATGTAATTCTGGGCTTCAATTTATCTCCAGAAGGGATCCAGATGGACCCATGCAAGGTCCAAGCTGTCCAGGACTGGCTGATTCCTTATATAGAATGTGACCTGCAACTCTTCCTGGGGTTCGCCTATTTCTATTGATGGTTTATCATGATTTTTTTCAAAACAAATCGAATCCCTCACTGTTTTCCTCTAGAAAAATGCCCAATTCCATTTCTCTCCAGGCCCAGCATGCATTCATACAGCTAAACCTGCCTTTACTACAGCACTCATATTGGCTCACCCCAATGTTACATAAGTCTTTATTGTAGAAGCTGATGCTCCAATACAGTGATCGGGGCTGTCCTCTCCCAGCGACTTGGTCCCAAGCAATCGCATGGGCTAACACTCATTACTCATGGAAGTTCACCGCCACAGAATTAAATTGCGAAATACTTGACAAGGAACTCCTGGCTATAAAAACCGCCTTTGCAGAATGATCTCACTACCTGGAAGGAGCTCATCACCTGGTCCAGCATGTTTCAGAACACAACATTTTCACTGACCATAAAAATCTGGAATATTTACATAGAGCAAAGGACTTAATCCAACAGCAGCTTTGGTGGGACCTGTTTTTCTCACAATTGGATTTCATTATCACATACTGCCCTAGATCCCAAAATGGCAAGGTAGATGCCCTGTCCCATGGTACTAACCCACCAGGCCCCAGACAGGACCCAACTCCCATTCTTCAATCCTGTAACTTTCTCAGTGTAGCTCGTCCCCAGGATAGATTAAGTTTAATACCCATTGAATACATTAATACAGTTTTCATACAACAACATAGACTATGCGTTTATGGGTCAAAGTCCCGTTTTTGCCAACTATGGGTACCACCCTATATCCCACCCACAATTACCCACATCCTCTCTCGACCTGGCTGCCTCAGACCTAATACAGCAGATTCATCGGGCCCAGGAAGAAGTGAAGGATCACTTAGAAATAGCAAACTCAGACTATAAATGACAGGTGGACCAGCATTGACAGCAAGCCCCTATTTACTCAGTGAGACAAAAGGTATGGCTCTCCACAGAACATCTCCACACAGGCAGACCTGCTCACAAGATGGAGTTTTGATTTCTTGGTCCTTTTAAAATTCTGCAGAAGGTTAATCCAGTCATGTCTGAACTACAACTCCCCCACGCTCTGAAGGGTCACCTGGTAATTCATGCATCACTTTTGAAACACTACACAGAAATCCTTTTTCCTCACAGGACCCAGCCACCTCTGCCACTGGTACAGGTCCAGGGTCACAAGGAATATGTGGTCCATGAAATCTTGGACTCTAAACATAAACATTGCAGGCTCTGGTATCTTGTTGACTGGGAGGGGTATGGTCCTGAGGAGCGCCTCTGGGAACCTGTGGAAAATATACATGCCCCCACACTTATTAAAGCATTCCATAGCCATCCCCCTAAAAAACCTGGTCCTACATTGCCCTGAGGGCACCACTTGGGGAAGGGGATGATGAACCCTGGTCCACAGGGCTCTTAGGAGCTAGGAAGTTCCAACCTGCCATCTAGTGACCTACTAACAGTTGCCAGAATAGAAGCTGAACCCTGATAGAGGACTCTAGTCCTGGAACCAGATTGGCAGAATGCCGGGGGTCCTGATTGGTTCACAGCTTATATATGAACTCAGCACAGGAATAGGAAGTTGTCCATACAACTGGGTTCTCCATGCATTGGACTGCTTCCCTTTCAATACCTGCTCCTACTGCCTGCTGTTGATCTCATGGTAACCTCATCCTGCCTGCCTCCTGACATCTGACTCTTGGTTTGCCCTCTGGCCTGTCTTGAACTCTGACCCAGCCTGCCTTCTGCTGGGACCACTAGGTCAGACTGCCCACATCCTGGTCATGACACAGGCCCATTCTGTGCACTGAAAGTATCAGGGCCCTGTTGCCCCACCCCTTTCTGCCCCTTCCCTGGGACATGCCCCTGTTCCACCCAGGGTCCCCCAATTCTGGCCCCCCACTGCAGCCCCCAACCCGTTTGCTCCTTTCTCCCCCCCCCACACTGCAGCTCCAAGACTGGAGAAGCTCTGTCCCTGTGCTACGGCCCTGAGGCCACAGCGGGGAGTGAGTGCTCCTCCAGTCCCAGGGATGCAGCAGGGGTCTGGGTGCTGAGGCTTCCCCCGCCACCCCCGTGCTTCTGCAGGGGACCAGGGTTGGGGTGCTGGGGCTTGCCCTGCCTGCCCCACGCTTCTGCTGGAGAGTGGGGTCAGGCGTGGGGGTTTCCCTGTCACCCCGCAGCTTCTGCCAGGGATGGGGCTGGAGGTGCTGGGGGCTTCCTCTGCCGCCCCATGGCTTCTGCCGGGGATGGGGCTGGTGGCACCTGTGGGGCTTAGCAGTGGAGCAGAATTCAAAAGGCACAGGCTGTACTTCCAGTCTACGGCTGCCCCAGTATGTGTCCTGTGCCCTAGTCTGCAGTGTAGGCAGCACAGAACTGGTGGAACCAGCTCTGCATCTGGGCACTGGGAGCATTCACTTGGGACCCTCAAGCCTGCCCTATGGTCCCTTTGCCTAGAGCAATACTGAATCTGGCGCTAATAATCTTTCTATATGTCCTATTTAAAGGGTGGAAACACCATCTTACACTTTTTAGTACATATGGGGAAAGCTTAAGCAAAGATTGTGGTTTAGATCAGTTTGCAAAATGTGCTTTCACACTTACAAAAGCTAACTTACCAGACCACAGAACCTGATACCACAGCCTCTGCCTGCTCTTCTCCATCTTCTTAAAAGAGGAGATAGCTGTGGTATCTTAGGTACTATGGTGTGGTCAATACTGGTGCATAAAGTGTTTTCAGTTGTGACTGCGGTACTGCACTTGGATTGTGCAGCATGAATCTAATGCAGTGCTCTTTGTGTAAGAACAAGTCATTTTACTCTGAATGGATGAGCTAGCTAATCAGATGTGGATAAGCTGTTTCTGTTACAGCTGTTTTGTTCAAGTATGCCCAGTATTTTTAGTCATGGATTAGACAGTCTAATTTAGTGGGCAAATAATGTAAATTATATCAGGCAAACCCAGTGTGCTCACAATTTTTCTTTGCAATCAACATGTCGAGGTTTACAAAGAAATCAAGACCCAAAAGAAATAGCTTCAAGTTAAAAGCTACCCACACCAAAGACTGCAAAGGAAATGCAGCAGCTCTATCTTTAACTTGACCCCAGAGCCTATGCAAAACCTTATAAACAAGTTTAGTTTGCATCCCTTGAGATACACTTGGGTTCACCTGAAACCTTAAAAGCAAAGCAAACATTGGCATGGTTTGTCAGGTGTTCAAACACAAACTTCACCCTGCACCTCTTTTCCACAAATCTGTCCCAACAGATGTACTCTCCTTCTTCCATACCCTGACCTTCAGTTGTCTTCTGGGTGATGAGGCCAGCTGGCCTTTAACTGCTCTTCTCTCCACTGTTTTTAGGGGGGCATTTCCTAGCTTTTCAGGTGTGCTGATAAGTACCTGCACAGTGCTCATCACAGTGGTATCAGAGAGCCAGCTAGTCGCTCCTTCAACCCAATTCATTGAGGGAGCTGCCATGTAAGTCTGCTCCCTACAAATCCATTCTCTGGCACTTTCTGCATCCGAAGAAGTGAGGTTTTTACCCACGAAAGCTTATGCCCAAATAAATCTGTTAGTCTTTAAGGTGCCACCAGACTCCTTGTTGTTTTTGTAGATACAGACTAACACGGCTACCCCCTGATATGTGAGATGAGGGAGTCTCTAATACTTAGGTACAGTCTAGCATTTCTCAGACATACGTAAAGGGCTAGTAAAGTGGAAGTCAACCATGTCCTGGCAAGACAGCAGCAGATGGATGTGGTGGTGGGAACAATGATTACTCCCCATTCTAAGGTTCAGGAGAATACCTGCTGACCATCACTGAGAATCTGGGATGGGGAGTGGGCTAACCAGTTGCTTGTTGAAGACACTGGAGTGGGGGATAGAGCCACTAAGCCATTACCCCTAGAAGAGAACTGGAAAGAAGGAGGGTGAAACTATGACCTGCTTATGGAAGGGAATCCAGATCTGAAAGTCACCTAAGATTCACCAGGGGTTCAGCAAACCTCAGTGATTTTCAGGTTCCTAATGAAAGCTATAACCAGGCAAATTTAAGAACTGAGTGGTAATTATGGGCTCACTTCAGCAGGAATATGAAAGCCACAAAGTTTTGTATCTCAGGTCTGCAAGCAGTAGAACTAATTAGGTCCAGAGCAGAGAGGCTGTTTTATTCCTGTTGTTCAAGGTGGTGACAGCTGCATATTAATTAGGTTTCATCCCTATGATAGCTTGTTTCTGGTTCTGAAACCACTGCCCATACAGGCCATCAGAAAGAAGAGCTTGTAAGGTGAAATATTATTGTAGCTAAAGGCAATTCCAGTCTACAGCCACAATTGACCTGCTGGTTCCATAGGCTGGCAGGCCAAACTCACTGAATATATCTTTATTTTAAACAAGAATTGAGGAACATACATGGATCCAATTTTGATCCTTTTACTCTGTATGAGAATAGAGCCAGAATAATTATTAAGTATATGAGACCTGATTTTTGAGTAGACTGTTCTGCTCCTTTTGAAATCAGTGGTAGAAATCCCATTGACTTCAGTGTGGCAGAATCAGGTGTCAATGACTACCATGCTGGTTGGGATCCCCTTTGGAACTGCAGAGTTGGCAGGCTTAACCTCTCCTCGTGCACGCTGGCTCCTCTTCTGTCAGCTTCTGTGTTCTTTGGTGAAATTTAGCCTTGTGCAGAGGCCCAGCAGGCCCTTATGGCTTATGTACCACATAGTGCAGGAAAGAGAGAGAAAATGAGGGACATTTGGATGAAGAAACAATGGTCTGCTTTAGAGAATTGCACCATTTTAAGGTTAAACAGTATTTCTGAGGTCCAAATGCTTTGTTTTAACGAGGTTTATTGTAAACAAAGTTTGAAAGTTTTGTACTGTAACAAGTTTATACTTAAAGTTCTCTTAAAAAAAAAAAAGAAAACTTTGTTAAAAGTCAGCTGCTGGATGGTCCCTCAGGGTATGTCTACATTGCAGCTGGGAGCGAGTCTCTCAGGGTGGGTAGACAGACTTGCACTAATGGGGCTGAAACTAGTGGGCTAAAAATAACACTATGGGCATTCTGTCTGGGGCGGAAGGTCGGGTTCTCAAGCCCGCCCAGCTCTCTACACTTTAGAGCCTGAGCTGGAATGTCCACATTGCTATTTTTAGCACAGTAACTCAAGCCCCACTAGCTCGTTCCCACCTGCAGTGTAGACATTTTGTTAAGGACCAGGGCCAGCAGTCAGAGTTCTGAACAGCCCTGAGACTGCTGGCTCCATTCAGCCCTGGGATTGAAGCGCTACAGACAGTTTCTGGTCCCCAAATAAGCCTCATGGAACTGGGTACAATTGGGGATTGAGGCTAGAGTTACTTTATTTAATAAAGTGCTATTAGACACAGAGGATATGCCTGCATTGCGATTAAAAAATACCCTGTAGCACTGAGTCTCAGAGCCCAGGTCAGCTAACTCAAGCTTCAGGGCTAAAAATTGCAGTGTAGACATTCCACCTCAGACTGGAGCCTGGGCTCCAAGACCCCACAAAAGGGGAGGGTCTCAGAGCCCAGGCTCTAGCCTGAGCGTCTACATTGCAATTGTATAGAACCGCAGCCTGATCCTCACGAGCCCAAGTTAGCTGGGCTAGGCCAGCTGGGGCCATGCCACAGGTCTTTTATTGCAGTGTAGACATACCCAAAGGCCCCAGTCCTCAAAGTTACTTAAGCTCCTAACTCTCTCATTCAGTGCCTAAATATCTTTGGGGATCTGGGCCTAAAACGCTCTGATGTGAACAGGCACAGCATGCAGAATCAATCAGGAAACTTGCTAAGTGATAAAGTGATTGATTTGAAATATTTTATATCAGTGTAAAAACATATAGAGGGTAATTAACAAAGTGTTGAACTCTATGATGATATGGTGTGACAGAATATACCCCTGTGTTCACACCCTCTGAAGAGTTAAAATCCATGTGCATTTATATAACAACCTGGTATATGGATTGTGCCAGCTCTTTTCCAGACCCAAAGTCCAGAGTATGGTCAAGAGACCAGAGGCCTAGCAAATAGTAATCAGCTAAGAGAAAGCTAGGGTAAACAAATAATCTTGTTTTGCTAAAATAAGACTAGTCAGCAAATTGCCAGGTGTTAAAGCTAAAAACTAAATAATTGTGTCTTATTCACAGGGCCGGCTCCAGGCACCAGCCCACCAAGCATCTGCTTGGGGTGGCGCCTGGAGGGGGGCGGCGCAGCGGGACACTCTGGCCCGAGAGCGGGGCCGCGACTGGGCTCGCCGCCCTCCCCGCAGCACTCCGGCCGCCGGGGAGAGCGGGGCCCCGGCCGGGCTCGCCGCCCTCCCCCCGGCACTCTGGCCGGTCAGGGAGAGCGGGGCCCCAGCCAGGCTCGCCGCCCTCCCCCCGGCACTCTGGCCGCCGGGGGCTCTCCGCCCTCCCGCCGGCACTCTGGCCGCCGGGGAGAGCGGAGAGCCCCGGCCAGGCTCGCCGCCCTGCTCCCAGTGCTCTGGCCGCTGGGGAGAGCGGAGAGCCCCAGCTGGGCTCTTCGCCCTCCCCCCAACACTCTGGCCGCCGGGGGCTCTCCGCCGTGCTCTTGGCACTCTGGCCGCTGGGGAGAGCGGAGAGCCCCAGTTGGGCTCTTCGCCCTCCCCCCAACACTCTGGCCGCCGGGGGCTCTCCGCCGTGCTCTTGGCACTCTGGCCGCTGGGGAGAGCGGAGAGCCCTGGCCGGGCTCGCCGCCCTGCTCCCGGCGCTCTGGCCGCCGGGGAGAGCGGGCCCACAGCCGGGCTTGGCGCCCTCCCCTGCCGCGCTCAGGGTGGGGTGGGGGAGTGGCTTTTTTGCCTAGGGCAGCAAAAAAGCCAGAGCCGGCCCTGCTTATTCAGAATTGCAAATTAAACAAAAAATCCCTGTTCCTATTGTGTTCGTTTCTTCTGTAGAAAAATGTTCATCCCACAGATCCAACCTTGAGTTTATAAAAAGTTAGCACATGTCAGTATAAGATATGGCATCCTTCCACCTCCCCTTCCCAGGGACCAATGCCTTGCCTTAAGACACACAGAAAACAATCTTTATTGCCATATACTTTCACTGTTTCTTTGCTTAACCCCTAAAAATGTACCTGTTGAACAATCAAAGGAGTTGCTCCATTCCTATAAACCCCAAATCAAAATTCAACATATATATTTTATACTAATAACATTTTATCAAAGTATTAATTAAATGTTAACTTGCTAACTTAAGACCATGGGCAAAAATATTATATAACCTGTTAACCATTGGCTAATGTGCTATCTTGTCTTGCTGCAAAACTTATCCCAGGGTGTGGAACTGCCTACGCCATCACTTTCCCCCGCCCATAAAAAATCCATATATTCCATTGTAATCAATTAATTAACAGTGTCTCTAAGCCTAATAAGCAAAGTGACACTCCGCCAGTGCTGTGTGTAATAAACTCCTCTGCTTAACCTCTACACGGTGTGAATTTATGTCCTTCACCCTCCATGCTATTGTAGTAATTTTATACAAGGCATGTCTTGTAAGGTATCATTTGAAACCTCATTATTTGCTGGTCAGTATTGTCCTGGTAAAATATGTGTAGCAACATAGTATGCAGTGTCTTGTTAATTTTTCTTTGGAAGATTTCTGGGGCAGTTCTGATGCTGAATGGGATATGACAAAAGCAGTAACTTCTGAGTGATATAGTAAAAACTGTCAACTTGGCACTGACAGAGTAGAGTGAAACTTTTCAGAGTCTGTAAGCAGAATATTGCTTCGCCAGTCAATTCAGAGATGAGGGGCTAGAACCTTGTTCCCCCATTCATCCCCTTTGTTCTGCTCTGCAGTTTTATAATTATCCCCCCAAAAAGGTCTGAACTTTTTTCAATGTGGTTGAGTACACACCAGCTTAATTGTTTCTCTGTACCTTACCTGAAGATCTTGGGCTGGAATATGAACAGGCTTGTGATAACCTGATCCCAGCCAGAATGCAGAAGTGCAGAGGAACATGGAAAATAAAAATGAAGTATTCTGAAAAATGGTAGATGAAGATCAAAGGATGGAAAGTTCATACTGATTCAGATACAACTTAGTGCTAGTTTGGAAAGTGTCACTAATTATAAGAAGTACTAATTATAAGAAGTTTCAGTAATTATAAGAATAATAAGAAACACTCTGTTCAGACTCTGGCAGGCTGAACAGAGAATACAAGTACTGAGGGCCCAATCCTGTCTCCCAGGGCAAAACTTTCATTGTCTTTAGTGGTGCAGGATCAGATTATGAAAGAGCAAAGAGCCTGAACTACTCAGTACTGCCTCCCTGCTCCTGCTCCCACTGAAAATAATGACAAAATTACTATTGACTTCAATGGTGCAGGATTGGACCATACAAGTTGGGCACAAGCAAACCCATTTGCATTACTACAAGCAGAGTTAGGAAATGAAAGTGAACTAGGGTGAGGGCAAACATTAGCTGAGCCCTTCTGTGGTGGTACTTTGAAATGACAACATCTCAGCCAGTGAAATTTAATTGATACCAGCAATTCTGTAATAACATCAAATCTAATGATAAGGTGTATTGCAAAATTCTTTGACACCCTTTCTTGTGTCATGGGCATTACAAAAATCATGAAGTGGCCTCTGAGCTACCTCTTGTTTTGTTCTTAGGTGAATTTTATGCTTGTGGAAAAGGTTGGAGAGGTATTGGCAATTCTAGATGTCTGAGTGCAGAGAGGGGCAAAATCTTTTCAGCTTCTTAGGATCTTCCTAGCTCCTGCACTTGTCAGCTACAATCAGCAATAGCATTAAACAAACAAACAAAGAACAATAAAAAAAATCCTACTTGCCTATAACATTAAGACTCAAGTTGTGCAGTTAATGAGGAGGCACAGTGCTGCTGACAGCTCTGCTGAATGTGCACGTCTGGGAGGGTGCAGCATATTTCCCATTGCATGTCCTATCCATTCTGGTGATCAGTGCAAGGGAGGGGGAAAGGCTGCTTGTATTCTCCCTTTTTGCAGTCAGACCAGGGACAGAAACATTTTTATAAAAGGAACAAAGAACTAAGAGTGTGTGTTTGAATCCATTGGAGATCCCAGCCATATGCTAAACTATAGTTAAGCAGGAAGTGGGGGATGCAAAGGATTGCCTCAATCCCTTCTCATTTCCCAAGTCCTGGGGTTGCCTGGCTGGTTCCTGGAGTGAATTAGCGTCTAAGGACGTGTGTGGAGCTGTATTCTGCATGAAATCCCGTGCACAAGCAGCTGGGAAGCGGTTGGCATGGGAGTTACTATGGCAGTTCTCCACCACCCCACTTGAGAGTCACCCTATGCAGGGGAAATCTTCATGTGGTTGGTTAGGCTGTCTCTGAGACTGATTTGTAACTAGAGGCTCTGGCCCTATTTCTCTAAGTCAAGATTTTCAAACATGACTAGAGTGTGTGTGTGTGGTGGGGGAGGGGGAAAATGCCAATCTGACACACCTGTAAAGGGGCATGACTTCAGCAAGTACTGTGCACCCTCTTTCTGAAAATTCAGCCCCTTGCTTTTGGACATGACAGAACGGAGGCACCCAAACCCATTTGTGACACAGTGCTGCACAACACAGCACTCTGACCACTGCAACTCCAGTTAGCTGCCCTGCAGCACACCTGAATATGGGAATTGCGCCCAGTTGATAGACTGGGATGGGCTGGAGAAGTTAAAAGGCTAATTAACTCATTAGCCCAGAGGGTACAAAAGGCATAAGAATGGCCATACTGGGTCAGACCAAAGGGTCATCTAGCTCAGCATGGAGCCCGCTCAGATCATCGCGGCAGTTATGAGCACTGTAAACACCACGCGGCATTATCCTGAAGTATATGCAGCACCAGAAACTTCAAAAGCAGGCGAGGAGGTGACAGCAGTGTGGTGACAAGAATGATGAGGACATGGACACAGAGTTCTCTCAAAGCACAGACCCTGGCAATTTGGACATCATGGTGCTAATGGGGCAGGTTCATGCCGTGGAACGCCGATTCTGGGCCCAGGAAACAAGCACAGACAGGTGATCCTGCTGCCTTTCCTGCACCTCAACAATACGTTGGAGAATATCAGTTTGATCCTCCAGTAGCCTAAGCATTGCTTCCTGCCTCCTCTTATCACACTGACGCCACTGATCATCTTGATCCCGCCATCTCTCCTTTTGCTCCCGCCACCTGTCCTCACGTTTATTTTGTGTTTTTGTGCACTCTGACAGTGTCTGCCTCCAGGCATTCTGCTGGCTCTTTCAGTGTGGGAGGACTGCATGAGCTCAGAGAACATTTTGTCGAGAGTGCGTTTTTTTCACCTTCTAATCTTCGCTAGCCCCTGGGATGGAGATGATACGGGGAGTGTTGAAACATTTGCAGCTGCAGGAGGAAAAAAAGGAAGAGTAATATTTAAAGAGACACATTTTAGAGAACAATGGGTAGACTCTTTCAAGGTGAACCAAGCTGTTAACATTACATAGAATGTGTGCTTTCTTTACAAGGTCGCATTTTGCCTCTTATATCGAGGGCCTGCCAGTTTGGTGTGAGAGATCACAGACACAGGGCCGGCAGGCAACAGAATTCGGCTTGCAGACAGACATGGTAAGCCACAGTCTTTTGGCTTCTTTAACCTTCATAACATGTGGAGATGGTTTCAAACAGCAGCGCTCTCATTTCCCATAGCAAGCACCCATTGGGTTGGCCATTTACAAATGGGTTGGCCATTTAAAAGGAGGGGCTTCAGCCTTCGGGTTAACGTGCAGCACAAACCCAACTAAACCACCCCCCACACACCCAATTCTCTGGGATGATCGCTTCACCCCTCTCCCCACCGCGTGGCTAACAGCGGGGATGATTTCTGTTCAGCCACAGGCAAACAGCCCAGCAGGAACGGGCACCTCTGAATGTCCCCTTAATAAAATGACCCTATTTCAACCAGGGGACCATGAATGATATCACTCTCCTGAGGATAACACAGAGAGATAAAGAACAGATGTTGCTTGAATGCCAGCAAACACCGGGACCATACGCTGCCATGCTTTGTTATGCAATGATTCCAGACTATGTGCTACTGGCCTGGTGTGGTAAAGTGTCCTACCTTTGAGGCTGGAATAAGGCTGCCCTCCCCAGAAACCTTTTGCAAAGGCTTTGGGAGTGCAGGAGAGCTTCATTGAGATGTCCCTGGAGGATTTCCACTCCATCCCCATACATGTTAACAGACTTTTCCAGTAGCTGTACTGGCCACCAATGCATCCCAAGTCTTCAGGGCAAATTAATCATTAAACACGCTTGCTTTTAATCCATGTATTATATTTACAAAGGTACACTCACCAGAGGTCCCTTCTCCACCTTCAAGGTCTGGGAGCCCACCTTGGCTGGGTTGGGAGGGTACTAGATCCAGGGTGAAAAACAGTTCCTGGCTGTCAGGGAAAACGGTTTCTCTGTTTGCTTGCTGTGCATTATCTTCAACCTCCTCCTCCTCCTCATCCCCAAAATCTGCATCCCTGTTGCATGAGAATTCATTGATGGAGTCCACGCACAGGGGTGGGGTAGTTGTAGGGGCACCCCCTAGCATGGCATGCAGCTCATCATAGAAGCGGCATGTCTGGGGCTCTGACCTGGAGTGGCCATTTTCCTCTCTGGTTCTTTGGTAGGCTTGCCTGAGCTTCTTAAGTTTCACGCGAACTGCTGTGGGTCCCTGTTGTAGCCTCTGTCCTTCATGCCCTTGGAGATTTTTTCAAATATTTTGTCTTTTGGAACGGAATTCTGATAGCATGGATTTGTCTTCCCATACAGCGATTAGATCCAGTACCTGCCATTCAGTCCATGCTGGAGCTCTTTTGTGATTCTGGGACTCCCTGGTCACCTGTGCTGGGACTCCCTGGTCACCTGTGCATGGTCACCTGTGCTGATCAGCTCACCACGCTGGCCAAACAGGAAATTAAATTAAAAAGTTCGCGGGCCTTTTCCTGTCTACCTGGCCAGTGCATCTGAGTTGAGAGTGCAGTCCAGAGCAGTCACAATGGAGCACTCTGGGATAGCTCGCTGAGGCCAATACCGTCGAATTGTGTCCGCACTATCCCAAATTCGACCCAGCAGGGTCAATTTCAGTGCTAATCCCCTCGTCAGGGAGGAATACAGAAGTTGATTTTAGGAGCCCTTTAAGTCGACAAAAATGGCTTCGTCATGTGGACGGGTGCAGGGTTAAATTGATCTAACGCTGCTAAATTTGACCTAAACTCATAGTGTAGACCAGGCCTTAGTCGTCTCTTTTTCAAGCTGAAAAGTCCCAACCTTATTAAGCTGTTCCATACCCCTAATCATTTTTGTTGCCCTTTTCTGAACCTTTTCCAATGCCAGTATATCTTTTATGAGATGGGGTTTTATGAGAAGTGGTTCAGCTATATTCACCTCTTGGACCAGATCCTATGCTCCACTTAGGACTAAACCAAAAATTCCCTCCCCTCTTGTGGGTTCCAGGACCAGCTGCTCCAAGAAGCAGTCATTTAAGGTGTCAAGAAACTTTATCTCTGCATCCCATCCTGAGATGACATGTACCCAGTCAATATGGGGAGAGTTGAAATCCCCCATTATTACTGAGTTTTTCATTTTTATAGCCTCTCTAATCTCCCTGAGCATTTCACAATCACTATTACCATCCTGGTCAGGTGGCCAGTAGTATATCCCTACTGCTATATTCCTATTATTGAAGCATGGAATTGTTCTTCATAGAGATTCTATGATACAGTTTGGTTCATTTAAGATTTTTACTTCATTTGATTTTACGCTTTCTTTCCCATATAGTGTCACTCCCCCTCTAGCTCAACCTTTTCTGTCCTTCCGATATATTTTGTACCCTGTATTACTGTGTCCCATTGATTATCCTCATTCCACCAGCTTTCTGTGATGCCTATTATATCAATATCCTAATTTAATACGAGGCACTCTAGTTCACCCAACTTATTATTTAGACTTCTAGCATTTGTATATAAGCACTTAAAAATTATCACTTTTTAGCTGTCTGCCATTATGTGATGTAATTGAATGGGATGTTTTTTCATTTGACTGTTTCTCATCAGACCCTACCCATATTTTATCGTCTTCCATCCTCTCCTCCTTACTAGGACATAGACAATCTCCTCGCCAGGGCCATCCCTAGCCATTTTGGGGGGCTGTGTGGGCTTTGGGGGGCTGGCCACTTCCTGTGGGAAGTGGAGGGACCCAGCCCTAGCCTAGTTGGGGGGCAGGGGAGAACCGCCCCTCAGCACTCACCGGTGGCGCGGCTGGGAGCCAGGGGAGCAGAGCAGGCTGGGGCCCCTGGGCCCCGCACCCACCTAGGGACAGCCCTGGGCCTTAGTTTAAAAACTATTCGACAGGAAGAAAGCACAAAAGGGAAGTGTAGCGGGTGGTTACCCCGCTCCTGCCCTGAAGGGCTTAAAACAGCCCGGGGAGAGGGCTGTGGTGGGAGGAGTGGGGGGGAAGCTGGGCTTATTGGAGAAGCGGCTGCAGCTGGGCCACGCCCCAATCAGGCCACAGCTGGCCTGTATAAAAAGGCTGTGAGCCAGAGGCCCAAGAGAAGTCTCTCTCCAGGCTGGGAGAAAGCAGGGCCTGGCTGCCTGCAGAAAGAGTACTGGGAGTGAAGCAGGGTGGGGGGGAGAGCCAGAGGAGCAGGGGAGCTCCAGGCTGGTAACTCCCCAGGGAGCGGGGGCTTGGTGATGACTGGCAGTAGCCCAGACTGAGGCAAGGTGGGGATTAGAGGGTTGGGGGTTTTCCAGAGAGGGGAGATCCATAGAGACTGGTGGGGGGTATTGCCAGGGGAAGCCCCAGGTAAAGGGGCACCGGGGTCCGGGAGGGACACGAGGGCTAGCTACAAGCGGGACACCAGCCTACAGAGGGTGCCCAGGCTGGAAAAGAGCTAATTCCCGGAGATGACCAGCAGGAGGCGCCGCAGGGGTGAGTCCCACACCATTAGAGGGAGGAAAAGAGTGGGAGGTGCTTCTTGTTTGTGTGAGTGCCTCAGGAGCTGTGCAGTCTATAAAAGTGGTGGAAAGGAAGACTGTAAATACATCACATGAGGTGTTCTACTAGAAAAAGGTCACTTGAAAAGAGACAGAAGTGGGATTCCACTCTGTCACATCTCTTTTCTCTCCTGAAAATCTTGGCCCCATGTCCAAGGAAATAAATCTTTCAATGAACACTGGAGAGGGGGCATTTCACAAAAAAGAGGCCGATGTGGGGCCAATCATCTTTTGTCCCCATTCCCTCCACTGCTCAAAGGGGTCAGCAATCCTTCACAACTGGTATGTTTGCATTTTCATTGTCTGTTAATGAAACACCTCTCTTTTCTTAAAGGCTCGTATGCTCCTTACTGTAGCTAAATCTGAAACAAAGACCGTTAGACTCTGGGCACGAAGTGAAGCACAGAAATATCAAGAAACAGAAACGGAAATGTACAAAAATGAAAAGTGGAGAGAAGAGAAATATAAATGTATCCTGAGAGGTGCAACAGCCAACCAAGTTAATGCTGGCTGTTCCAGGAAGAATTAAAACAACGAAGCAGGAAAAAAATGTTTTGGAAAAACACTTGGGGAGGCCTAGAGAAATTTCTAAAGCTAAGAGAGTAGAGGGCAACATTTCTGCCCTGATCAGTTCAGCTCGTTGTATGAGCTACTGGAACTATTTCTTTTAATGTACCAGATAGAAATGACTTTTTTCTTTTGGAGCTGACAATTTGAATTCCTTTTCATATGCTAAATGTATCTGGCTGGTGGCTGCAGTATCTCTGTGATAACCTCTACTGGTTATCGTAGAGGGCTGGAAATTCAGACTTCTGAGTTTAAGTCCCACCTCTGCCACTGACCACTGCTAAAAGTGCATGTGAATGAGAGAATGCAATATATTTTTCCTGCATGTCTTGTCAACTCTGGTGGTCAGTGCAATCTAGGGGGAATGGCTGCTTGTATTCTCCCCTTTCCTCCTGTAATCATACATTCTCTATGACCTGGAGCAAGTCAGTTTATTCATCGGTAAAATGGATCTATTTCTCCTCTTCTTGTGAGATTTTGCTAATTAATGTTTGGCAAGTGCATTGACATGCTCATTTGCAAGGCGCAGTCTTCAGGAGATATAAAGAATTAATTATTATACAGCCTTGACCACACAGTGGTAAAGAAGCTCAACACAATAAAAGAAAAAAAGCGAGGAAGAGGAGCCTGAATTAACCACATGCCTCAATGGCCTCAGCACCCTCATGCTATGCAGGTCTTGTTTCCCTTAGTTACAGACTTGTAAGAACCTGAAATTGGGACGGAACTTTTTCTGCCCTTGTCTTGTCAATGCTGTTCAAGTCTAGTGTATTCAACACCCATAAAAAGATTATTTTGTCAGATTCAACGCTCCTGGAAAGTATCCCCTGCCCTCGGGGAATCCTCAGTTAATTAACGTTGTTGACCTTAAATTGTGATTCATTGCTTGAGTGTTCTACTCTATATCTAGTTGAAGAGTTTGCTGAGCAGAAGTCCCAGATTCCCTTGCACATGCAGTTGAATTAAGCACTTAATGACGTGGGGTTTTTTTCTACCTTGTCTCTGGATTCTTAAATACTAGAGCTTCAAACACAGCATCCCTGCAGTGAACCACTGTACTGAGGCTAGAAAACATTCCTTCCCTTCTGTGTTCAGGATTCTGTGTATCTACCAGGACATATTCTGCTCTCCATTATCCACACCCACTATTTCAGTAACAGATCAGCAGCTTGGCCCTCGCTTTGTCCATGGAGAAACTCCAAGTCTAACACTGAGAAAAATCAAATTGAGTATTATGGTGCAGTGGTAGCTGCACCATGATTATGGTCCCATTAAAGAATTTCATTTTGATAGTGGAAAAAATGGAGAATATCGGGAGTCTTTGCATGTGTTCTAGTAAAATAAATGTTTGATTGTAATCTTTGGCTAATTACAGATAGGTGTATTTATTGTACAATGTGAAATTCTGGAAAGTTTATAATAAGCTGCTGAAAAATAGATAGTGGGCAACTTTTTCCCCCTGGGGAGTGTCTTTTCTTTGTGCTCATCTAGCAGAAAAATAAAATTTCAGCTATGGTAAAACATTTCATGTATCATTGTTCCCATAACAGAGATTCCTAGAATTCTTTTTTAGGGAAGTGCATAGCTTTTAAAGAAAGGTACTTTTTAAAGTGGTAACAACAAACTTGTTTGCCAGTCTGAAGCTGCCCAATTACAAATTGATGGTATAAAGAAAAATGTGCTGTCACTCACTATATGCAGGGAAATTTTATAAATATGAAAGCTCTCTGAGCGATGAGAGAAAAGACTAGCCATTTAAATCTCACCTATAAGTGCTGTGTTAAATTCCTATGCAATTCACTACCCTTATTTTTGAGTAAGGCTATGAACACTTATCTAGAAAATAGTTACAGAACATCTTCTAGTCAACCTCCACCACACCTATTTTTGGAACAAAGAGCTTATTACAAGGTCATTGTAGGCCCAGAACCTAGCTTTCTACTATGACAAAGCCTTGTCTTAGCCACTGCACCACACTGCCTATCATTGTGACTAAGCCTGTTTTGTATCTCTAACAATTGCAAACCACATATCTCTCCCAGAGCCAGAGAGAGAAACCCAGATACTGGAACCCCAGTACTGTACAGCCGATTAATAAATACTTGTGTTACCCTCCGAGGAAGTGTTTCCAGAACAGCTGGTCAGAAAATGTATTGACTTTTTTTCACCCATAAGAAAACTTTCACAAAAGTGAAGAAAAATTAATTTTTATCACAACTTTCCACAGACAACTTCAAGTTTTTGAAGAAAAACTTGAAACCATAACATTTTGTTCAAAACCTAAAATGTTTGAGGGAGGCCATACATCATGGGAGTCATATGATTGAGGTGTATCATGAGAGATGTAGTCCATCTGAGGAGCATATACAATATATATTTCCAACCTTAACTCTAACTAAATGTGGAGAATAGAGTGGAAAATATGAATATGTAAATGGAGTGCTTCACAATTTCTAACTACGTAAAGTCTTTGGAGAAATGGAAGTACTGTAATTAAATCACAATATATTTCTGCTCTTTGTAAAGACATGAGAAATGACAACAAGAAGTCAGAATTAAAGTTAGAAATATATTTCAGGTCATTAATTAGTAACATTACAGTAATTGTAATGATATTTTAAAAATGAAAGGTAGAGTTGCTGAAAAAGATTAGACTATTTCTTGACACAGTCAATTATTTGACAATTCCTCACCTGTATATTTTCTAGATTTTGTTGTTCTTTCAAAATTTGCTTATAGCAACCTCAATTGAACATAAATGTAGTTTTCTTTCCTTGAATTATTATTGGAGTTTTGAGAAAAGACTTGCCTAAAAGGGAATTTGAGAGGTCTTATTTTGATGTAAGATTCCAGTGCATCGTACGTCAATTTAGTTTGTCTTCAGGAATGATCATAACATATATTGCCAGGGTGTGGGGGGACATACAGGAGTCATAAGGTCTAATCCAGTGCCCATCAAAGTCATGGGGAAGACTCCCCCTGACTTCAGTGGGTGTTGGATTTGGCCAATACACAGGGCAGCAGAGCATTCTACATTTTAGAAAGGTTATGCACCAAACTAACATATAAGAAAAAATTCTGCCCTCAGAGGTTTCCATACAAGAATGTGATTCACTTGTGTCTGTCTTCAGTGTTATGCAGTCATAATGGCATTGAAACTGAGAGTTACATCTGTGTCAAACTGGAGTAACTGAAGGGTGAGTCAGGCCATATATTGAAAAACTGTAGCTGATTTCTGTGCACAGCCAGCCAGTGAAATGTGCAATGATTCATTTGACTTCTAAGCTAAATAGCAATAAAAATATATATATTCTTGTTGGTTAACTATAGTCTCTGAAAATTATTACACAATGATTACACTGAATAATTATCATCAAGAAAAAAAGCAGCCAATCAGGAGGGAATGTTTTGCTAGGAAACTTTAAAAGAAGCCATCATACACATTTAAAATTAAGTCAGAATTCAATAGATGTCCTCTCCCTCCAGCCCAGTTTGTGTTTTAATGCTTGTCTACGTAAAGCTCCCCCAGATTTTTATACTATAGAAACTGTCAGGAAGTCAGTTATACAAAGATGCCATTTTGCTTTATTCAAGAAAAATACACATTTAATACAGAAAAATACTACGAGGAAGAAGGGGCACTGAGCATGTGCAATGCATACTATTATGGAAATATTTACATTAAGAGTCCTGCAATTCTATAAAAAGAACAGGAGTACTTGTGGCACCTTAGAGACTAACAAATTTATTAGAGCATAAGCTTTCGTGGGCTACAACCCATCACTGCAGGCTTCCATTGTCCACAAAGGTGTCAGATCATGTTGGTGATGACATGCTCTGTTCATGTGTGGGTTTCTAGATAGGATCTCTGTATGTGGGTAGATGGATTTTTTTCACTCCATGTGTTTGGAGGAATTTCTGCAAGTTTTGAAGGAGTGGAAGTCAAAATCCAGGACCAACTTTCCTCTGTCCCTAAAAAATAAACAGTGGAGGTAGGACACTGGGCTAAGTCAATGCTAGTACGATTTATAGGGCAATTGCTGTATTTAAATGAACGCAGTTAGAATGTATGTCTGGGCAGGGAGTGGGAAAGCTTACAGAACTCTGTCACTATCAGAATAGCCTAATACTTGAGTGGGCCAGGAGTGAGAATGATTGGCTGAATTGCTACTAGAAATGCGACGACTGCAGGTTTGGAACATTTTTTTAAGGTGAGCTTTAAACATCTCGCCAGCAAAAGCATAGATCACGGGGTTCAGGCAGCAGTGGATGAAGGAGATTGATTCGGTCAGCTGCAGGGCCAGTGCAAGCCTTTGGCTCGTCTCGCAGTCGTTGATGACGTGCAAGTTCTGCAGAGAGTCTAGAAAAAGCACAATGTTGAAGGGAGCCCAGAAAAGAAAAAAGACGACCACGATGATGAAAATCAGCTTGATGGCTTTGATCTTGTTCCGGTTTTTGCAGCTCTTCAGATTTTTCAGGATGTGGGAGTAGCAGTAAATGAGGATGCTGAGCGGGATCAAAAGGCCCAAGATGTTGACTTCAAACTGAATGAAAAATCGCCAGGTCTCTTGGCCTGGAGGATATTTGGGGACACACTCGCGAGACTGTTCAATTTTCACTTCTTGGTTAAACGCCATATGTGGTATGGCAACCAGACCAGCCGTCATCCACAGGAGTAAGCTTATCATTATGCCACAAGTGGCTGTCCGAACTCTCATAGCATAGACAGCATGAACGACTGCTATGTACCTGTCTATGCTCATGAGGGTTATAAAGAAAATGCTACTGTAAAAGCCTATGTAATAAATTCCTGCCATCATTTTACACACTGCATTTCCGAAAATCCATTCTTCTGAAGCATAGTGAGCTTGAAATGGGAGGGGGACAACAAAGAGCAGGTCAGAGATTGCAAGGTTGAGCAAGCATACATCAGTCATGGTGGTGACTTTCTTCCTGGTCAAGAGTACACATATGACCAAGGCATTTCCTACTAGGCAGAAGACAAACACAAGGCAGTAAACTATTGGAAGAAACAGTGATTTGAACCTGCTGAAACCATTGCCTTCACTGCAAGGAGAGGTACCTTCATCATACACATAGTTATATTCTGTGGTGTTTGGGAAAGGGCTTGTAAGAGTCATCTTGAAGACCTGTGCACAAAAAAGAGATAATTAATTGATTATGGGTATAGAAGGGTTGCAGAAGACTGCATTTTGCCATTGTTACTCATGCTGAATGAAATCAATGTGTCTGCTTGAGGAGTAAGGTACTGATCAGTGTAAAGGCTTGTCGAAACACAATTATACCGTTTTAAGTAAACTGGTTAGATAAAGCAGTGCGAACCTCCCCCGCCCTCAGTATTAATGCAGTTATTAGCTTACTCCCATACAAGAAGGAAAATATGCTATATCAGTAGAATATGCACCTTTACACTATCACTGCAACAACAGCCCTAGGGGTTAGATCAGAATAACTCTATTGGTTTTAAAAAAAATGCACCACTAAGTGACATAGTTATACTGGTACAAACATTGTGTGGAAGCCAGCCCTAAGCATAGCAGAATCCAGGTCTCCATGTATTATAATAAAGAGCATTTTACTGAGAAGATATATAGCCTCATAAAAGTCAGAATTTTGATTGGACAAACCACCTGTTGGCATTATATCTCTACCTAACAATTTTTACCCAAGCTGAGCTGCAGTCTTTTGTCTTAGCTCAGTTTTTTAGTTTTGAAAATCAAAACCAATTTTGGTGGTTTCTCTCTCCGTAATGTATGACGCATTCCAGTGAGTACAATTTAACAATATTATTGCCAGGATTTTCAGAAGTGACTAGTAATTTTTGGTGATCAGTTTTTGGGTACTTCAACTTGAGACAACGTAAAGGTGTCGGATTTGCAGAATGTGCTGTACACCTTCCCTTTAAGGAGGACCTGACACATCAGGAAAAACTATGAAAAGCAATCAATTTAGTAAGAATTTTTTTTCTAATTCGTAAAACATTTGCATTTGTCTTGCCATAATCTTGAAAAACAGATTCTTTGTTGCTTGAAGGTTCATCCAGAACTTTGAAATACGTGGATAAGAAGAGCTAGGCATCATTATTATTTTTGACATAGATCATCCACTTTTGAGTGGGTGGGTGGGGAATATTTAGGAGGGGACTCAGAGGAAGCAGATCTCCATGAGGATTTTGTTACAGAAACCTACACTGTCCTGTTGGGGAAGTGGGGGTTGTCCCTATTAACCTGGCAAATTCCCTCTACCTCTGCACAAGCTCTTTCACCATTGGAATGGGGCTGCACCAAAGTGGGAAGATCTGGTAAGGGAGAGTCCCCTTTGTGCCAGGTCAGGAGGGAGGGGACGGGAAATCAGGACTGTAATTTACTATCTAGTCCCTCTGATGCCGTCATTCCTCAGCCAAATACTAAACCTTTCATGTGGCGTCCCATAACAGTCAATCAGCATGTTATGTACAGAGAATCTCTTTCCAAAAAATAAAGATCTATTTTCATGCCAAGATCTTTAGTTAGAAATAATAAAAAATGACAAATGCACTGGTCTTCTATGTTGTCTAACCTTAGTCTCTGCTATAATTCCAACATAATTAACGTATCATTCTATAATTGTTTAATATTTATAAAGCAATAGACTTATGTAGAATAAATATGCCATGTGAAATAATATATACATATAATTCATCTGAATATTATCTAATTTACACCCATATAATCCAAGAGCAATTTTACTGAAATGAATAGGAGATGCAGGCGCTCAGCATCTCTGAAGTTTAGGCTATTGTTATGCTGCTGATACCCTCATCTCATCTTTATGACTTCGAAAATTCACTGTTTTCCATGGAGGATCTCTTCTCCCTTCTCCACCTCAGTTGGCCTAACAATCAAGTAGAAAAAGCATTGCTGTCTAGATGATCTAGAGACAAGTATCTCTCAAGGTGTGCCTCCCTCTTGTTAACTATAGTTAGTTAACTACAGTTAAGATGACAGTATATTTAATATAGATGGATTTTACCTTTGACTAAGGAGGCAGGACTTGGTTTGGTACCTGTTCTACTGTGTCGTCTTCCTCCCTTGATCACAGATGTGTCCAAATGGTCTTTTCCCTTGGTGGTGGAGACTGATGAGCGTTTGTGATATATAGACTCCCAACAGCTACAGAATAAGTATGGAGGCAAACCTGTTAGTTCAAGAGATAGTATAAGACAGATGAGTAAACAGGAAAAGGTGAACATGAAAGGTTTTATAAATAGTTTCTGTGAGAAGGTATCAACCTCACACTTTCTGAAGTGAATAGGTCTATGCATGTGAGGAGGTGCTCTCCAGTGTGTGCAAGGGTTGCGCAATTGACTCTCTTGCCTTTAGCAAAAAACCAAACCACTGTGGCCACCTCCATAATAGAAACTAAAAACCCCTAAAACCTATGCCAGGGACAAGTAGTGCCAATGTACTGCAGGTGTAAATTGGTGTAGCTCTGGTGAAGTCAATGGAATTATACCAATTTAGAGCAGTTGAAGACCGGGCATGTAATTTCCAAAAAATATATTTGGTTTCTATCTTGTAACTGATATCAGCCGACATGCTAGATCTAGCCAAGAACTGTTTTTACGCACCTGTCTGTTAGTGATGTACAAACTTGTTTCAATGAGATACGAAATCACACACACCTACACATCTCTTCAACCACTTTTGAAAACTCAGTTTTATTTAAAGTTGAGAGATTTGCTTATTTGTTTGAGTACATTTTGCTGCATTCAGTCCATGTGTTTTGGGACAAAATACTGGCCCAAGCAGAACCAGGATTGGCTTCAAATTATGATAGTTTTATATAGTGCTGTGTAGTGAGGTGGAGTGGCCTCCTGAGGACCTGGAGTGGGAGGGCCCCCATACTGAGCCCTGGTGGGCGGGACCAGGGCTTAGTTGCCCCTCCCCCAGGAAGTGGGTGGAAGGGGCAGGAAGTATAAAAGGTGGCCCAGAAAGCTCCAGAGAGGAGGGTGCCAAGGGACTGGGCTTGGCCACCAGGGCCACCAGCTGATTCAGACCTGGAGGAAGCAGACAACTGGCCTGGACCACCCAGACTGTTGTCGGACCTGACCCCCGAGGGAGAGGATGACTGGCCTGGACCACCGATGGACCAGATCCCCAAAGACTTGCTCGCGATCCTGGAAGCCGCCATCAACCTTGACCCCCTCCTCACGGCAACAGGTACACCAAGAAGGGGAGTTTGGAAGTGGCCCAGGGGTAGCAGACCCCTGTATGGCTGCAACAGTGACAGAAGGTAAATCAGTGTGTTGCGGCGTGGATCCCCACTGACCCAGTGACAAAGCACTTTGTCACTGCTAGAGCCCTGGGCCAGGACGCAGTGGAGTGGGTGGGCCTGCGTCTCCCCTGCAACCGCAACCCGGGGGTGGCAGTCTCCCCTTCCTCACGCTGGAAGCCTGAGTCTCAGACTTTTTGCTACCCTGCCTTGATCCAGGGCCTGGGCTAATTGACTGTTTATGTGCAGGCCTGAGCCTCAGATTCTTTGTTGCTTCGCCCTGATCCAGGGCTGAGGCCAATTGACTGTTTGTTTCCCACCCAGCCTGAGAAAAGGCCTTAGCTCCAGCTGTAAGCAGAGACCGCTTTATTCCCCACGGCGGCCAACGTATCAGTGACGTAGTGAGGCAGGGTGGAAGAATTAAAGATGGCAGAGTATGTGATGCTGGGATCTGGGAGGAAGAGTGGAGGGAGGAGAGGAGAAAGATAAATTCAGGGTTGGAAAGTTAGAGTTTCTGAGGGGAGAGAGTCAGATGGAGCTGTGAGATTAGACACAGGTAGATGTTAGGTTAGAGAATAGAGCTGGGTGACATTTTTGGTTGAAACATTTTTAGGCAAAAAAAAAAAAATGCAGATTCGGCGATGCCAGAAAGGTTTGTGAATTCATGTTGGTTTCCCCAAATAGTTCATGGTAAAAAAATTAAAAAATCCAAAAAGTCTAAACTTTTCATTTTGACACTTTTGAAACCAATATTTCTGCTTTTAATTCAGAACAAGTTTTCATTTTGAAATTTCCTTCAATTTTATGACTCCCGCCCCCCAAAACCTAACACTTCAAACAGATGAAACATTTCATTTCAGATTGAACAGTACGCTTCATTCAACCAGGAAGGATTTTTTATTTTTCAAAATGGCCAGTGAACCAACAAAGTCAGTCATAGAGAGGTAGATTAATCATGGGCAAAAAGTGGTGTTTAAAACTGTAGGGGCAGATGGAAGTCACCCAGGGAGAGAATACGCTGGGGGAACAGAGGGAGGAATGATGCTGCTGGTTGGTCATGCTGTTTCTAGTCAGACTGAAAGTGGAGAAAAATGTGTTAATCCACAAACCAGTAAGAAGAGGGAGTAAGAATAGGCAGGTCAATGAACAGTCATGGGTGTTTGCCAAAAATGAATCTGAAATGCTCTCGCTGTGCTTCTTTTGGTGGCACTGCCTATAGTGCAGCCTTACCCCCTTAACACTGGTCGAGTTTAATCACCCATCTAGAAAAACGTCCCCAGATACTAGCACATTATCAAGCTCATTGTGCTTTCTCTGTGGAGGGAAAACTTGTTTATAACAAATCAAACCAAGGAGCCACAGAGATACACAGCTCTGTTTTCTCCATCCTCTTACATCCCCACAGAATAAACTCAGTATTGGCAGCTTTGGGTTAAATTTGGATCCAGGTGGTATGCTGTACTTTGTGTTCACAGCAACATGTCTGTAAGTTGCAGAAGAGAAGTGGATCACATGGACCAACCAAACACCATGCTTTGCTGCTTCAGAAGAGACATTTGTGACTGAATGGGAACACCCTAACTTTCACTGATGGACAAGCCTCCTGGTTTCCCTTGTTTCCATAGTGGGCTCTGTTAAAATCTTGACATTCATTTACACACTGCAGGAGCTGACGATACTACGGTATTTGTCATATTCCCATTTTAATCATAAGGAATACTGCAAGTGCTACAGCCAAAGTAAATTTTTCATGGTAGTACATGTGAGGGGGCAGATCCTCAGCTGCTGTAAATCACTTTAGCTCATTGAAATCACCGCAGTTTCACCCATTTACATAAGCTGACGATCTAACCTTATGCCCATTTATAGCTGCTGAGATTCTGAAATTCCATAGAATTTTAATGGCACCCACGTAGAGTGTAGAACCATAGGGTTAGAAGGGACCACAAGGGTCATCTAGTCTACCCCCCTGCCAAGATGCAGGATTTGTTGTGTCTAAACCATCCAAGACAGATGGCGATCCAGCCTCCTTTTGAAAACCTCCAGTGAAGGAGCTTCCACAACCCCCCTAGGCAGTCCTACTGTTCTTACAGTTAGGAAGTTTCCCCTGAGATTTAATCTAAACCTGCTGTACTTAGAACCCGCTGCTGTAATTAGAACCCACTGCTGTACTTAGAATCCACTGCCCCTTGTCTTGCCCTCTGTGGCAAGAAAGAACAACTTTTCTCCTTTTTTTGTGTGGCTGCCTTTCATGTATTTGAAGACCGTTTTCATGTCTCCCCTTAATCTGCTCTTTTCCAAACTAAACATTCCTTCACCCTTTTCTCATATGGCTTGCATTCCATCCCTTTGATCATCTTTGTTGCTCGTCTCTAGATCCTTTCTATACGTTGGTTGTTACCTGCACAAAATTCTCTGTTACTGACACACTCAAGGGCACCCACCTTTACCCAGTCCCTCGGGCTCAAGGTGTAACCCTCTTAATTTAGGCACCCCCACCCTTTCCCAGTTCCTAGGGCTCCAGGCAAAAAGCACCTAACTTTACCCCTCCGTGGGCTCCAGGCAAATACCCTTTCCCTGTGGATTCAGAGAAAACACCCTTTCCCTGTGGACTCAGGGCTTAATTTTTTGCGGGCTTACGGTGTCTTTTACCAGTGAAAGAGCCTTACACAGTAATATCCTACATAACCTCTATTTATTAACAATCACCAAAAGCAGACTGCACACGCTACATATGCAGTGCTCACCACTCCCAATAAGACAGATGAACTTTTCTTGATGGCAAGTCAGGATCAGGTCATCTGGGGGACTCCAGTTTCTGCAGGGTGTCATTGGCAGAGTGTTGAGGTCTGGCAGCTCTGATCTTGGGGCTGTGTCCTGGAGTTGGTACCTAAAGAACTTCCTTTTGGACCCCAGTTTACATAGTGAGATTTGAGTTCTTTTTAGCTGTACCTTAACAAATCATTATGCTAAAATTTTAATAACCAATCCTAATATAGTGTAACAAAATTCTCTAACCAATCCTATCCCACCACTTTAATTAATTTACACCTAGCAAAATTAATTATGTAACAGACAGAAACAATTAAAGAACCAGACAGAGACCATACAGGTAAACAATAGGGAAGTGGGGACCATATTGACAAAACAATAACGAAATGAGAATTTCACAACCACAACTATTGATTAGTGATTTCTTGACAGACAGGATGCTATCAAACTAAATTTTCTTTAGCCATCTTAAGATCTGTTTCTTTATCTGGTGATAGTGGGTGCCATTAGGCCAGGGTCTTCTTCTTAACAGCCTGATATTACATTGTTTTAATGTAATTTAGATGGACTGTGAAGATGTGACTTCCTGTTTCTCAGCTAATGGCTGCTGCTCGGCTGCTCTTTTAATCTGGCTGCAGATGAAGGCCTTAGGCTTTAGGCCTTATAATATGGCTGCAGACACCTTATTACATGGTGACCAAAACTGGACACAGTACTCCAGCTGGGGCATAACCAGTGCTGTGTCACCTCCCATGACTTGCATGCTATGCCTCTGTTAATGCAATCTAAAATTGCATTTGCTTTTTTTGCATCAGCATTGTGTTGCTGAATCACACTGAGGTTGTGAATCCACCACAACTCCCAGATCTTTCTCCAAAGTGCTGCTGCCAAGCCAGTTATCCCCCATTCTGTATTTGTGCTTTTGGTTTTTCTTCCCTAAATGTAGCACTTTACATTTGTCTTTGTTGAATTTCATTTTGTTGTCTGTAGCCCAGTTCTCCAATTTATCAAGAACCCTCTGAATTTTAGTTCTATCCTCCAAAGTGTAGGGAACCCCCCGCCTCTAGCTTTATATCATCAGCAAATTTGATCAGTATGCTCTCTAGTCCTACATCCAGGTCATTAATAAAGATGTTAAACAACACTGGACCCAGAACAGATCTCTGTGAACCCCACTTGAGACCTCCTCCAATCTGACATCATTCCATTAATAGTTATTCTTTGTGGTTGTTTAACCAATCATGTATGCACTTAATGGTAGTTCCATTTCTGCAGCTTATTTATCAGAATGTCATGTAGGACTGTGCCAAAAACTATATTGCTGACCACCAAAATGAGAACAGTTACTGTCAAAAGTTTTTGGTTTTTTAGAAAGACATTTAAACCCCCTCTTCCTTGTCACAGACTCACAAGTCATTCCCACTCTTTGCCCCGTACGGTCCCTGAGAGGAACCCTCTTCAGTGTGACAGTCCTTCTCAGGGGTCCACTCTCTCTCTGGGGCTAAGCCCCTCCGTCTCCTGGAACCGCACCTCTCTGAGCCTTAGCACGCCTGTCTCTTGCCGTGGGCCCCCTCAGGGAGTTCACTCGCTCTGGACCCCCCGGGGCCTCCACTCCCAGAGGGAATAATGAAACCCTGTTCTCTAGACCAGAGCGACTCTCAGCCAGAATAAAACAGGAGGGTTTATTGAGCATCTGAACATAGCATAAGAAACTTTCAGTGCCCTCAGGCCTGGCCTCCCTCAGCACAGTACATCTAAGTCTCCCCTGCATCCAGGTAGGCTCTGCCTGCTCTCTCTCTCCAGTCCAGAGACACTGCGCTTTCCAGCTGGGCATTGGGTATCACCAGTCCCAACAGCTCCTCCCCATCCTTTGTCATCTGTCCCATGTAAACAGGTCGCTGGGGCCCTCTCTCTTCAGTCCGTTGTTCTCCTCTGGCTGGAACTGGTTGGTCAGGTCACAGGGTCCTCTCTCCTCAGCCCTTTGTGCTCCCACTGGCCAGAATTGGCTGACTGCCAAGCTGGGGTGGGCCTCTTAGCCTTCACGTCACCAGTTGTTAGGGTTCCCCCTCTCCAGGCCATTGTCAGGGGGTCCCAGCTGCCAGGCGAGGTCACACCTGGTCCTCTGCAACAACAAACGCTCTCCCACCACCTTGTTAAAACATGCAGCACACAGGGAAACTGAGGAGCGCACACACTATTCGTGTAAACCACTATAAAATCCCCCAACTTTGTCACATTCCTACACAGTGATCTAGAGTACATTTGTTTTGTGACAGAAAGGAAATTGTGGTCACGACAGCAAATACTTTGAAGCATGTCTCTGTCCTCAAGCTTTATTAATTTAGAAGCACTTAATATAGCTATCTAGGATTGTTATTTCTAAGACACCTCTCACTTTGGTACCATAGAACATCTCCAGGCAGTTAGAAAATTAGACAATTTTCCTTACATGAGGTTTACCAGGAAAAGGCTAAATATTCCCTGAACCAGCTTGCCACTGCACCAATCAATTAGAAAGCAGCAGAAATGTTTGATCTGCTGCCCCACTTCCATTGGTTTCCAAAGGCAGCTCCACCAACAGAGTCATGCCAGTTTCACCCTTATTGTTGCTAGGCATTGCATTTATGACAGCTTGTTACTCAAAGTGAGGCACTTTCACTTTTACAGAACCCCAGCTGCGCTGGGTGCTTTACAGTTCAAATGGTCCCCGAGCGTTTATGCTCTGTTCTTAGGCTATGTCTACACTTCCCTGCAGTTTGGAGTCCGGGGGTGAGAATCGCAGTGTGCGCCAATGAACTGTGCTTTAACAGCCCCGTGTGGATGATGCGGGTCACGGTGTGAAGGAAAAGGTTCCAAGTTTAGTTTATATTTACGTAATCATGTCTGAAGAGTGATTTGAAGAGTGGCGGTGATTTGTGCGAGGAGAGGGGAGTGGTTTGGTGGCCCAGAAATTGGAGGGCCTTCTAGGCGTAGGCAGCTCTGTGACAGAAGACAGGCAGCTGGATTTAAGAGTGATGGACAAAAGTGGATTGAGGCTGGAGCTGAGGAGTCAGGGTGCCATTATAAGAGAGTAATCCATCTGGAGGGCGTGGAAAGTGAAGACAAGAAGTTTAAACTAGATGCGTTGGAGACTGTGAGTGAAGGGATTCAAAGTGGGGCAGTGATGTAGTCACATTGCTGGGTGAGGAAAACTCTGCATTTTGGGGATCCATTGCCTATCTACAGCTAACAGTGCAATGAATTAGCTTCCTCAGCTGCAATGGTCTACACACAGTGTTTGTACTGATTTAACTATTTCAGTTAGGGCTGTGATTTTTCAACAGAAATAGTTACGTTAGTACAACCTCTAGTGTGGATGCAGTTCTATCAGTATAAAGGTGCTGTATTCCCCCTCCCTCACAGGAATAAGTTAGATTTCTATAACTGCATCCACACTAAAGGGCTGTACCATTCTAACTACACCAGTATAATTAAAGCGATACAACTTTTGTTTTTGTGCTCCAGATATTCCTCAAATGCACATTCCAAACAAGCAGTTGATAAGGTTCTTAATGTTAGGATCACCTGATGTTGCTTTACATACAGCTTTTCACTGCAGACAACAAATAACACAGGGATCCTACATGTGTTGACATCAGTGGCTTTACCCATTGTCTTAGATCCACAGAACTCATGAGAAACTTACCAGATACTAATACGCTGCAAAACTTCCTATATGGTTATTCATTCATAATATAAGCATGAGCTGAAATTCTTTCTTCATACTACATGACCATACATATTCTGACACAGAAGGCAGCCAGCAATCATGTACAGACCATGACACAGGGATCTTTGAGGAGAGGACACTGTTCTCCATTCTGCAAGGCAAGTCGTAGATGAGCTTATTTGGAGGAAACCTCCCCTCCAGTACACCCAATCAGATTTTCACATCAAGCAAACAGTTTGACAGCTGGTATCACACATCATTTCCCAGCCATGACGCAATTCACTTCCAGGTTCCCAGTCATTCTGGACTATTGAGTAGGGGAAAAAAAGAAAGTTTGAATCTTCATCTTTCCACAAAAGGTCTCAATTTTTCATTATCGGAGTACAACCTTTCAAGTGTCCTACATTCTAGAAACTGGGGAGAATTCCTCCCAAGGCTCAGACTTGGGTGATGTGGCTCTGCACTCTGCCAACACAAGGCTTTGTCTTAAAGGTGCTTAGCTTACAGGATCAAAGCCTTTTTGAGGCTCAGTTTCCCAGCCTTTAAAATGGAGATCTATAGTCCTACAGTATCTCAGGTATGTCATGATATCTAGGGCTTCCAGCCAGGTGCAGAGGGCCCTCAACTTCTACTACAGTCAATAAGAATGGAGAGCCATCAACACCTTACCACATCAGGTCATTAATAACATTGGAGCCAAGTTTTCAGATGCAATCAGTAATTTTGTGTCACCATGGTTTTGTGCCCAACTTGTGACACCTAAGGCCTAATTTCTATTTGGATTGCCACTGTAGCTGTGAGTCTTTGACAGCTCTGAAAATAAGGCCCTAGGAGTCTCAAGCTGCCAACCCTCCCTCATCCCCTCCAAAAAAATGAAGGCTTGCAAAATTACTGAAGGCTTCTGAAAATGTTGGCACTGAAGGTTAGTAAAGTACTCAGAGATTCTCAGCTGAAAAGCCTTATGGAGGTTTTTTGCTGTTTTCTGAACAGTCAAATACTTTCAAACCTGATTTCACGATTGGTAGTGTAACAATTTCCTTTCTGACATGTACTTGTGCGATCGCCACACTTCTGCCGTGACTCACCGTTGGGGACCCAGACTGAGTTTACTGTGAAGTTTTTCAACACTTTTTTTATCTTGCACATTTCCTGAAAGAGTTGGTAGAAAATGTGTTTCCTGAAAATGTAGTAAGTGAAAAAGAATGGCTAAAAACCCCCCATAAAAACTGTAAAATGAAAACAACTATCCTGCAACTTCCTATTTAGAGATTCAGCATCAATGTAAGTGCCTCCTTATATCTTATACTTAGAAGAAAGGTGGTGATTTTAAATATGTACATGGCTCACGTAAAGGTATTTGGTATTTTTATTCCAACCAAGATGGGGCTCCATTGAGCTAGGGGCTGTGCATACACAACCCCAGAGAGTTTACAGCCTAGATAGAGAAGGCAGAGAAATGCTGAGGGCTGTGGAAAGACTTGGAAAGTGTGATTAAAGTTAGAGATAAGCCTGAATCTGTTCTGAAAAATAGCAGGTCCAATGAGAGGTTTTTAAAGCAAACTGGATTGATGGAAACAAAACTAAAATGACGTCAGAAAGAATGTAGCGTAGTTGTTATTTTCTTATCATTTCCAGATTGATTCAAGTTTTCCTAATGTACTGAGGGTATCATACTATATTTGAGGTCTCTGAAATTTCAGGTAGGTGTCACAGAACAAAGCATGACCTTTTGCTACTGAAGAGGCAATACATTTTGTAAACGAAACACAGAATTTCTATTCACTCGCTGACTTTTTACTGAAACTTTACATCAATTTCAATACCCATCATGGTTTCACACCTCCGATGCTTGTAAATTAAGTTAAATGTCTGAAATCACTAGATCTGAGGAGAGTCTTCCTGGCTGGCACCTGCACTCAAGACTAGCCTTTATAGATGAGACTGGTAGCAACATGTCTATGTATCTTGGATACAGCAAACTGTCTTTGGTGAAACTGAGAGATTTGGGAACCAATTGAACCTGAAACTTTTGTCCAAGTTTTGGAGACAAAAGACCCTTCTGGGTATGTCTCAGACGCTATTGACTAGCATAAGGTAAACAGGGTCTTTTAAATTTTGTGACAGTGTTTTTTATGCTTGGTTGTTGGAAATGGATTTCCTACTTCCAATGCTGTGCTTCTTGTTTTTCTCTTATTTCATCCCAGATACAGGAAAATTCTTTGTACCGAGACAAGCCCTGCTGAGAATGAAGATGGTGAATTTTGGTAATTGAGTACCGATGATGGTGGTTCAGGTTGGGAGGCCAGTTTGCAAAGACTGGAATGCACTTTTAAGTGTTTGAAACTGGTATAAAGAAAGATAATTTGGGAATCTTTTGTCAGTAAAAGGAAAGATTATCACAATATTGTAACCAGAGATGGGCCAAGACTAGGACTAGTTCTAACCATACCTACTTCCTTCTCCCAAACCACCTCCACATGCTGCAAAAAAGCCCCCAAAAGTTTAATCTAATCAGTTTTTGTATAATTATAATGCACTCATATCCAAGATACTACAATTAAATCAAATAATGAAAAATTATACATTGTTTTTTGTACATTTTAAATCTTTGTAGAGTATTTTGATGAAATAATGATAACTAGTGACTACACATAGTACAGTAGATGTAACTTTTAAATTGATAATAGTAAATAATAATTTGCATTCCAATAGTTCATTCTGTCCAAAGGTGTCAAATGTGTTGCGTGACAGAGTGCTAGGAATCAGCACTCTGGTCACTGCTTAGGCAATTAGGCACCTGTGGTGGGAGGGGATGATTAAGGAATGGAGTTCCTGATTACCCAACCAGATTGGGACTGGGAAGCTAATGAGCTAATTAGCCCACTAACAAGGAGGCTGTATAAAAGGACACAGGAAGGCAGTGGGGGAAGGAGGTGGGGCAGACAAAGACAAAAGGTTTATTAACTAGGAAAAAGTAATGAGAGTTATTTACAGATTAAAGCAAGCAAAAATATACACAGATGAATTAAATCCTAAGAGTGACAGAGTGTTAGTAGTCTGTCAATTCAAAATGTCTTTCAGGACAAACCCAGGTTGACCCTGGGATCTCTGCTTTAGTTTAGTCTCTCTGGCCTTGTGAGGGTTCAAACAGCAAAGAGATGAAAAATTCTCAGGTGACCCTGTTTTATCTTTTGCATTTAGTCTTCCATTCTATGAGACGAGCTCACATTGAGGGATTCCTATCCATTACCATGAATAGATGCTACTCTGGATACTGTAGCAGGTTTAATCTGGTTTTCCATACTGGATCTTATAAGTGGTCATTGGCAAGTAGAAGTGGATTCAAAAGACAGGGAAAAAACTGTTTCCACAGCAGGACAATGACAGCTGCTATTTAAAATGATGGCTTTTGGCTTTGCACCATCCATGTTTGAGAGGGTATGGAATGGAATGCCACTGTAAGTCCATTTGTTATACCTACATGATATCCTGAAGCATGCTAATATCTTTGAATAGGAACTGAGACATTTAGAAATGGTCTATGATAAGCTTAAAATCCAACCTCAAACTGAACCAAAAGAAATATGAGATGTTCCAAAAAGGGGTAATTTACTTTGGACATGCAATCTATGAGAAGGGAATTTCCACTGACAAAAAGAAAATTGATGCTGTACAGAATTGGCCAGATGTTCACAGATTGTAGAGTTTTATAGGGCTCTGTTTCTATTAATCTGTAGTTTAGTCAGTACTGAGTAATTATTGCATAGCTTAGGTGAGAAAAACAGTAAATATTTTTCTGGTCACCAGAGTGTGATTTAGCATTTGCAGAATTGAGAAGGAGCCTTGTGACTGCTCCTGTCTTATCTGACCATGTTTCAAGCCCTTTTAATATTATACACAGGCATTACAGCTAGATTTACAAAAGTATGTACATGTCTAAAAATGCAGATAGGTTCTTAGTGGCATTTACAAAAGCTGGTTAGGTGTCTACTCTCAATGAAAGCCATTGGGGCACAATTTGACACAAGAATATATAGAGATCACCTGAGATGATACCAGAGAACAGATCTGCAGCTTGGCTGCTCCCACCAGCTGAGAATTAGCTATGGAAGCTGAGGCTGGAAGAGTTGTAACAGTAATGACTTCCCCATTAGAACAGAATGGGCAATGTCTGTTCCAACTAGCAGACTCCACAGAAAAAATGGAAAATCTTCAGTTGTCTGTTGAAAACATCCCTTTCCAGTTAGCTGACAGGAAATTGGGCCAGGAAAGAAAAGCTCCAAGGAAACATGGAGGGGAACCAAATGAATTTGGGATGGTGCTGTGAAATGTCCTAAGACTATGTAAATAGTGAAGCTTATATAATTTATATTGAATATGTTATATTGATTTATTGTCTTTCTCGCTGGGTCATCCAGGGTGACACCATCTTCATCTCCAAAGGGCAGAGTTGCGATGGGCAACCTGCGGCCCGTGGGTTGCACATGGCCCGTTAGGGCAAGCCACTGACAGGCCGCCAGACCGTTTGTTTACATTTTCATGGCTGCCCGCCAGCAGCTTGCCCTGATGGGCCTCGTGCGGCCTGCAGGCTGCACATTGCCCACCATTGTTTTTATGGTTACCATCAAACAGGCCTGGCATGCAAAGACACACTGACCTAGCTATAGCCAATGGGTGTGCCAAGCACTCTTTTAAGCTCAATGGAAGGAGCAATTTAAGCCCCTTTATATAGTGAATCAGTGGCAGCTAATGGCAGCCACTGCCCTGGGCACTAAGCCACATGGCCAGGCCTGAGCAGAGCCAACTCAGGCTATGTCTATACCGATCCACAGTTCGGACGGTAGGGGTGTGAATTGCAATGTGCACCAAAGTGCTGTGCTGTAGCTCCACTGTGTGGATGCTGTTAGCACCCCCACAGTCCGAACTGTGGGGCAATGAAGACAAACCCTCAGGTAGCTAATTAAGGGTCTCCCTGGTTACAAATGCAGGGGCTAGAGTATTGATTTTCAGGCTGTGTGAGTGTGAGGAAGAAAGCTAGAGAAGTAGCTGTAAGTGTGGCCCTAAGAGGAAGCAGAGAGACGGAGTTTCCTGAGCACAGGACTTTCTAGAGAGGCAGATTTGGGGATTTCTGAGCAAGGAAACTGCCTTTTGTTGTCTGTTGCTATTGTGTTCAGGGAACAAGGATTTTGTGTATATTATTTTGTAAGTAAGCACGATTACACTAAGCATATATGTGACTCATATAGTTGATTTCTCATCCTAACAGGAACACTGCGGCAAAGCCCAGAATATTGGCTAATTGCTCAGGTCAAAAGGGCAACAGTATTGTTCTTACTAGCAGTGAAGGGTTATAAACGTGAACATTTGAAGTCTGAAAGTTTGGAACTTGATCTGATTATTTCCCTAAATTGGGGCTGTTTGGATCCAGGGTTTTGAGGTCAGTACATCTCTAAAACAAACAAACAAACAAACCCAAGACAGGCTACAGGACAGCTAGTTAAAGTCAACTGAAAATGAGTTGGGAGCTGAGACAACTGGGGATCTTAAGAGGTAAGAGGAAAGAAGACTGAAGAAAAAAAACCAACAGTAAATGTTTTGAGGAAAACAGGATTAGGAAAAATCAAAGCATAAAGCAAGAGAGGTCCAGAGCTGGCAAGGAAAGCTACGAGAGAATGAGACTGGGTAGGGAAAGCTCAAAGAGAACCAGTGTCGGTAAACCGAGTGAGTGTTTTGCATGTGCTTCAGACTAATAGGTTTTTTTGCTCACCACAATTCATCTGTTTTCTTGTCTGCTGCACTGATCTGACTGCTACTTGAGGGTCCAAATTCTGATCCGTCGCACTGTGTGAATGCAGAGTAACTCCCCTGAAGCTAATGGAGTTAACTCCATATTCACATGGTGTAACTGAGAGCAGAATTTGATCCAAGAGAAACTGTTCTGCTTTGGGCAGGTCTATTTATTATACCATAATGGGGGGCAGCCAAGCTGAAAACCTGCTTTGCGCAGGTCTATTTGTGCATGACAAGTCATACTTGGGTTTCTATTTTTAGCATTCCAGCTGTGCTGATGGTTTCAGTTAGCACTTCATGCTCTCCCCATTTGGTGTCTGCCTAAAATGTGCTTAGCACTTTACATATGTGCAGAAAGATGTGGCTCAGGAAGGGATGAGACAAAGGGGTATGTGTGCAACCATTGCAACTTATGGATTCTGGAGGTGGTTCTAACTTATGCCTGACTGTCCTGGACTCCAGAGGACCCCTCTGGCAGCCAGGAACATCTCAAATGTAGAGGTGCTCCAGCCCTGTCCCATTTTTTCCCAGCAACTCCTTGACCATAAGGAGCTGCGTGGGGGGATAGTCTAGAGCTGTTAACTGGCTCTACACCTGAGAATTCCTCTGATTCAGGGGGAATTCCCAGGTAGCCAGTTAAATTAGTTCACTGGAGTGGTTCAGAACAGCCGGAGTTGGAGCCTAAATCTGGCCTGTGATCTCTGCACCAGACAACTTGCTATTTAAGGACCTGATTCTGCACAGTGAGTAACTCACATGAGTCCTCCCATTGCAGTCCATTGGGCTGCTTGTGTGAGTATGCGCTTTCAAGATGACAAATGGCTATAAAATCAGGCCCTAAGTGGACAAAACAGACAAAAATTGAAGTTTGGGGGATATAGCACTAGATTCCTCCTTCCCTGCCCTTATTCCTGTTTTCCTTTTTGTAAACATCAAATACATAATTAAAAACCATTGTATTGGACTGTCATTCTGACTCCCAGTCTGACATCAGGACAAAGTTTTCCCTGTACTTTCTGTTTTGTCTCTCTTCATTTTTCTTTTGCAGCTGAACAGGGCAGAGCCTACAATTTAGGCATAAGAGGTCAAGTTCAAACTGCTGCAAGCAGGTGAAACTCCGCTGACTGCAGTGCAGTTGCTCCTATGGGCCACTGGGTCGAAAACTGGCAGGATATTTTAATTAGGAATTTATCCAAAACATTGTCCCAACCAGGGGAACACAAAATAGGATTGTGTCCTGTTATATTGATCTCAAAGGCCAAAAGTGTTAAAAGTGTTATGTTGGACAGTGACTGGGCTACGTTAAGACCTTTGACTTGTTTATTCCATTTAAATTAATACAATTTCCATTGCCATTCCCCAAAATAAAATCCCACCTACTCTTCTTATTCAGCAATGGGGCTTGTCTACAAATGATGTTCATATGATCTCTTTCCTGGAAACATTTCACCCTCCCCACTCTGCTGCAGATTATTCATGCTGCAACATTAATCTGAGGGGAAGGCTGCACTCAAAGACCATTACCAAAGTGCAGGAAATATATATGTGCTCCCGTTTTGGGGGGAAGCGTGTGAATTTGTCTCAGGGAGAGGAGATGGAATATGGGGGTGTTAGACCTGCAATAGAGGTCTCCTTATGGGATGGGGAGCAAGCAGATACTAGACACAGTGTTGGTATATAATATTTTAAATGCTCTTTATTGATTACAAAACAAATCTTAATCACTCCACATTCACACCCCAAACATACTATACCAGAGTCCAAAGGTCAGAATGGTCCTGATGGCCAGTCGAGGTTTCTTCCATCGGGATAAGATCATAAGGTGCGGGGAGCTGGCAAAAACCACATCTATATCCACATGGGACTCTGGATCAATAAACGACTCAGATTTGCAGAAATCATATGCACCCATTTATAGTCCATTCCGTTGTGTCATCAGTTCTTTGCCTTTGTTTACTAGGCCTTCTACCCGCACAATTCCAAAGAAACAATCCTGGGTGGGCTGCCATGATCCAAGGCGGCCATTTCCTTCAATTCTTATACAATTTTATATCAGTCTGTCTTGTGTTATTTCCTTTTCTGATGATTTTCTGTGTTTTTCTCAAAATATAAAATTGTTTTTGCACAAAAAGTTCTAATAGTCCTTAACCTTAAGTCCTTGCTTCGGTTCCTAACTTGCAATGCACACATTCATGTCAAGCATGCATCATTCATACCAGGCCTCAGTGACCTATAACATATTACAATAATATATAAATCATAATGTATATGTATATATACACAAGCGAGAGAGAGAGCCCAACATTCAAAAGTTATGTTCTATTCAGGTGCTTAAACAGTGTCCTTTCCTCAGCATCTTCCAACAATACCTTGAGTGACATGACTCGCATATGTCGTATGTTCCTTCTCTGTTCACATCAAGGGGAAATTGTATATGGATTCTTTGTTGATTAGTTTTGTTTTTTATGAAATGCCATGAGCTTTTATTAGTGAACACCGAAGCGAGGCAGTGTGTCCTGCCCTTGGAACATAAAGTGGTCAGGTTTAAAGGTGTTTCTTACATCCTGTGGTAGTGAGTTCCACAGTTTTGAATAGCCCACAAGAAAGTCCTGTCTCCTGCACAAACAAGCTCTTCCCTTGTGGTGTACAGCTCTGTTGCGCCTGAGTGTCACAGCTGTCAACTGCAGTCCTCGGCTGAGAGATTTAGACAAATTGTAAGTATCCATGGAGTAAATTACTCAGAGCCTTGAATAGAAGGACCAAGACCTTTAATTTGGATGTGATATTCTGTGGGGAGCCAGAGTAGTAAGCAAAGGACAGGTCAGATATGCTCCCATAAGGCACATGGCTGAGGAGATAAGCTACTAGATGTGGTTTTCTCAGGGCTGAAGTTTTCATGCCCAAGTAGCCTGCATTGCTGGAGCCCAGTTGAGAAGTAATGACACTACGTATTGGTTTGGGTTATTCGGTCTAATATTGAACACCTAAAAGTAAGACTCTTGCCATTAGGGTGACCAGACGTCCCAATAAAATTGGGACCGTCCCGATTTTGAGCTGTTTGTCCCGCGACCTGACCGATCTCTGGTCGGGATGCATTTTTTGTCCCGATACTTTGCGCCGGCTTTTTTTTTTTTTTGCTCGGCCAGCCGGCTGCACTCGGCTTCTTCCCCCTCCTCCCCACCCCTCGGTGTCCCGATATTTTCTTCATCTCATCTGGTCACTCTACTTGCCATCAACTACAAGCTCTTCCCCTGTTACCAAAAACTGAGAAAACCTGGTTTCATTAAACTAAATTTGGCAAAAATTTGAGCTGGGTATCTACCAGGGTTAAAACAAAGTTCCCTACGTTTTGAAATGTGTTTTACTGTCCAGATGGGAAAGAAAGGAATGGATGTTATAAACATCACATGGTTTGGTGACAATTACCTCAACTATGGTTAAACATTGTTAATGTTTGTAGTGTGGACAGGGCATTCAGATAAAGTTTTTCCATATTCACAGATGGTGTTAAGAACTTAAGGAAAACAGACAAATAAGAATTTTTTCAATCAGATAGATGGGGCAATAGCAACATTTCAGTTTAAGTTGGTGTTTGGTTTCACAGTTATTTAATTTAAAATGCAGTGAGCCAACAAAAAAACCACACAAGGAACAGACTGTGGTACATGAGTTGGTTCCTACTAAAAGATGACTAAGGCCTTGTCTATACTTAAAGTTACATGAGTTCATCTTTGAATCAGTTTAAAAACAGATCTAGTTAAACCAGTGCAAAAACCTTTAGGGACACTGAAGTTGATTTAAACATGGGTTATGTTGATTTAACTTAACGTGGTAAGGCATAGAGAATTATTCTGAGCAATTTTGATATAAACCAGGTTTGAATTGAATTAGAAGTGTATACAAGAGTGTAAACACAGCATTTTGAACTGGTTTTACTAAGTCAATTTTAAATCACACTTTTAGTCACACTTTCAAAATAGAAAAGGCTTAAGACCCCAACTCTTTGACTGATCTCTCGCTTCAGTGGAGCACTGTGCAGGTGCAGGGTTCAGCCCATGCAGAGCTCATTGCAGGATTGTGGTTTAAGACTGTAATGGTTTGCATAAGCAACAAAGACTATTGCATCTTAATGGATAGATACAGCACTGGGGTAAGAATTCAAGAGCAATGAGCTATCACCAAAGGCTGGTGAAAGTAACAGGTAAAGCTCTATCTCGCTTTTAAAAACAAACAAACAAACAAATAATCAAACAAACAAAACAACAAACAAAATACTACTTGTTAAGAATCAAAGCAATTTTACACATCACCACCCATATACGCACTAGAAAATGTTACATTCACTATTAGAAAAATGAACATATTGCTTTTTTGTTTAGTCTTTTTGGCAGGTGAGATTTTTACATTCTTCCTGGTTATAAAAATGTGTTTGTTAGTGTGTAACCAGGCTGCAGTCTCAGGATGCCACGGGCTGATTGTGTGATGATTCAGAGAAAGTTTCTCACTGGAAAATAAGAAGGCTGCAGCAAACAGGAAGAGATCATCGTCTGTCTTTGCAGAGAAATTTTGAAAGCCAGCTGCAAAGTTTGTTTTTGTTTAAAGAGGTGTTTGTACTTTATTTTTGTCTCTCTAATGTATAAAGAAAGTCTGGATATTTCTTAAGATATTTTTTTTTCAGGCTTGGTTTTTACCTTAGAAATATCAGGAATGACAAGCGGTTTTGTTGGAAGAGTCATTTGAAGTTTCAGTGACAGAGCTTTCTCGGCCCTTATTGGAGGTGAGGTGCTGAGACTTTAACAAAGAAAGCTTTTCACCCAAGAGTTCTTTGGGCAGATGAGATAAATAAATACTAACAAAATCAAATTGAAGCCAGAATTTTTGATACTCTGAGTAAAAACACCTTCCCTCCTCTATTAGTCAGATTTAATTTGCATAGTATCTCTGATGTCAAAATCTTATTAATTCTTCAGTCATCTAAAGAGCCTTCCAGGAACAGCAAAATAGTCAAGACCTGAATTTCTAATGTTAGCAGAAGCAGAAACTCCACACAATCCTCTAGTTATTTCATTCCTTTATTTAAGCTTTCAGGGTTTCATTATACATCATGAAGATGCAAAAAGGGCACAAATTTGGTTATTCATGCATGTAGATCCAAATTCCCCCAGCATGCTGCTGGTGTACAGATTCAGGATTTTGATTTGTCCCAGGAAAGTGATAAAGACCTAATCTGTGAAGTTCACATGAGGGTTGTAACCTTACCGACGTTTTAAGGATATTCAGATCCAGAGATCTGGCCCAACGCATTATATACTGAAACCTGTGAAAGATCACGTGTATTTAGTGACCATCTGCCCCAAGAAACCAGCCTGAGGCATCCCTAAACATTTTACAATGTTAAATTGTATGAATTAAATAACCAGCTCTCCAAGATAATCTGGGATCTCCCAGAACTGATCCTAGACACAGAAGCAACTTATCCCAGAGGGTCAGTTGAACCACTTTGGACTTCAGTTCCAAGAAGACATGTACTCTCTACAAAAATATGGGTCTCGCCATTTTAAATTCACTTTGCAGCATGCTAGCAGTGCAAAGAGGACTTAAAACCACTTGCATGGGTAGTTGAGGATTCCTCCAGTTTAAGGGAATCTTTCGTTGGTGTAGATGATGGGGGAGGGAAGGGCATGTTAATGTCCCCACTGACATAATGGTCATGGGTGCACCTAATATTAGAGAAAGAGCAGGAAGACACAAACTCAGCCAATACTACATAGGCATAACGCCTTGGGGGGTGGGGTGGCGGAGGAAGTAACATTAATGCACTAGGAGAAGGCATGCATGAGTAGGGAGAGGAGGAAAGGAACAGGTAGGTGGAATGCAGGTCTGGCATTCTTTGGGCCATCTCAGTATTTTTATCCAAATGTATCTAGAAACAGGGTCCAAATTTCTTCAGATTCACATAATGGCTTTCTACATGGATAAGCTATTGTTTCTTTGGCGGCTAACTCAGACAAGTCTGAATACCACTACTCTATTCTGGGCATAAGCCTACTTCATTTTTGTAAAATCATGGACTTGATGCTTGCTGCTGCCCTCACAAAACAAAGCCTCGGTGGCAGAGTTAAACCCAGCTTAGCAGGTAGATAACCTAGGATATCATTTCCAGATGAGGTTTGGCTGCTGAAGCTGAATGTTATTTTACCTCTTGTGTCCACCTCTGTTCACAGCTGCTCAACTGTTGGACAGTCCCACAGCATAGTCATCAGAGTTCCTTTCCCTTTGTTATAGTGCCAACAATCAGAGGAGAACTTTCCCATCTTTGCACAACCTCTATGGTGTCAACACATTTTGAATGAAATTTTGTATTGTACCAGGCATAGCCTGAGAGCCACAGAGGCATTTTTAACATTCTATAATATGCCCTGCCATTGGGATGCTTTTCAGGACTGTGATAAAATCCCTTCTCATGCTTTCACAGAGGACTCTAGATCAGTATTTCCCAACCAGGGCGTCGTGATACCTAGGGGGATCACAGGCTTGGGCAGTGAGTCTCCAGCGTCTTCAGCCCCAGCCCTGGGCGTCAGCGCTAGGGCAGCTTCAACCCCGGGCAGTGGGGTTCAGGAGGCTTCACCCCCTACCTTTTCAAGTCTTAGTGGTGAGGTGGGGGAGGTCACGATTTTTTTTAAGTCCGAAGCGGGTCACCAGCACAAAAAGGTTGAGAAACATTATCTGAATAGATACTCAACAAACCAAATCCCATAACTGAGTAAGAAGGCGGTGCTGGTTAAACAGTCAACTAGGTTTAGAGGGGAAGAGAAGGCAGTTGTAGAAAATGATATACATATAACCAATGGAAGAAAGGGGAGGTTTCCAATGGGGTCCCACTGGGATTGATTCTTGACCCTACACTATTTAACAGCTTTAACAATGACCTGGAAGAAAACATAAAATCAGTGATAAAGTTTACAGATGACACTAAAATTGGGAGAGTGGTAAATAATGAAGAAGGCAGGCCACTGATTCAGAGCGAGCTAGCTCACTTGGTAAACTGGGCGCAAGCAAACAGTATTCATTTTAATCTTGCTCAATGTAAGCATGTACATCTGGGAACAAAGAATGCTTCGGGTATGTCTATACTTAAACCACTCCAGTAGCACAGCTGCACCGCTGTAGCGCTTCAGTATAGACACTACCTGTGCTGATGGAAGGGGTTTTCCCATCAGCATAGGTCAGTGTGTCTCAACCTTTTTGTGCTGGCGACCCCCCTTTGGACTTAAAAAAAAATCTCGCCCCCACCCCCACTAAGACTTGAAAAGATAGAGGGCTGAAACCACCCGAGTCCCTCTGCCTGGGGCTGAGAGCCTGAGCCCCGCCACTGGGGACTCACACCCCAAGCCTGTGATCCCCCTAAACTCATCCTGCGACTGCCCTAGGGATCATGACCCCCCAGTTTGAGAAACACTGTATTAAGGTGTTCTTAAATGAGTCCTAATTATCATTCACAGTTTTCTGATTAAATACTTCCTCCCAGGTTATTAGACCCATAATTGTTTTCAGCTTTGTGAGATTAGGGGACAGATGGACTAAGAATGACCTAGTTGCCCAGCTGAGATGTTGGGGTGAAAGTTTTGTATGTTCTGCATTGACTTTTCTGTTAATAAATGAGACCCTCCTTAACGGGGTGCTCTTTAGCAACCAATGGTCTGTTTGGACTTGTTGATACCTGGGTGAGGGAAAAATCAAGTAAGTGTTCACCTGTAACACCATGCCCGCCTGCAAGGGGGCCCACTGGATGAGTTTGGAATGATGTCAGGAAGGGAAATAAGTAGAGCTGGATGCTCAGAAGCACAGGGGTGGGGAGTGGGGAGAGAAAGGAGCAGGGTCAGCAGGTGGGGAGTGCTGCTAGAACCAGGAAGGACCAGTTAGGGGCTGGCTGAGCAGAGGATGCACTGTATGCCTTTACAGTGATCTACATATTTTACTATGTTCATCACATGATTATATACACAGAGGCATTTTGTGTTAGGTGGTATGCCAGCAACTTCCAGCTTTTTCACCCGATTCCCCGAAATCCTGCCTGAGCTGAAATAGGGTGAATTCAGCCTGTGCCATGTACCGCTTTTGGAGTTTGTTACTACAATTGACCACGGATTGCAACAAATCTGGAGATGTGTGTCACAGGGTGTCATGGTTCATGGGTGTGTGTATGTGTGCAATCCAGACCAATGAGGGGCTGTGTCACCACCTGCATTGTAACCCTGGGTGCCTCTCAATGCTTTGCTGCTGTAGCTCCCAACCTGGGCCATTCACAACCAGCCTACCAGCATGCAGGTCACATCCTAAGTGTCTGTGTACTAGACTGTCCTGGTTCAGCAGTTCTGACCCCAGCAGCCTCTCTGCAGCCCCACACCCTCACTCTGGCTTCCATCAGCCTTGGTTATAACTAGCAAGCCAACCTCAACACACTCCTAGTCCTAAATTTCCCCAAATCCATGTGTCCTGAAGTGTCCAGCCCTCTCTTGGACAGTTCAGAGAAATAATATGGTTCATTTGTTCCTTTAAAAACACAAAAACACATCACATCTTATTAATTTAGCTGGGATGAATACACCCTTCCTTTTAAACACAGCACTGAGTTGGTTTATTGTAAAATAAAACAAATGTATTAACAATAGGACATTGGTTAAGTGGAAAAAAGGAATAAAGTTAGAAATGGTTACAAGCAAATATAAATGAAAACATGCATCTAAAGGACTGAAACTTAATCTAGCAAGATCAGGCTTTGTTGAAGATGGTTTCTGTCACCAATGATTTTTCTTCCCGGCCATGGCTGAGTTTCCCTCCATCAGGACCTTCCACAAAAGTACAATGTGCTGGATTCTCTTGTTTTCTTAGGTGAAAGGTCTTTACCAAAGCAGATTTCTTACCTATATTTTGTTCCAGACACTTCAAACCTTCCCCACCTCCCCCGTCCTTGGTTGAAGGACCCATCTTTCTCACCTTGCAAGAGCTCTGTTCCCTAATGTCTGTCTAGTGATGGATGCCAAAGTTGGTTCCTGTCCTTTCTTATATCTTCCAAAATTAAATGAAGGCTACGGCTACACTACAGCTTAGGTCGATATAGCTTATGTCGCTCAGGGGTGTGAATAAGCCACATAAGTGGTTAACACATAACACAATTTTCCTCAGTCTGAATATCAGTAGGGAGGAAGGGGGAGGAAAGCAGGATGGGGCAAAACAATGGGAAGGGGGACACAAAAGGGAACCAAATACAGTGTATTAAAAAAAGAAACAAAATAAGTTATAGCTACATATGGGTACTTGGCAATGACTGAGCCCAATGTCACCCGTTACCAGGCATTGAAAGAACCATTCTAACAAAATGTAGCTATGCTCTCTTATACTCCTGGGGGAGCAGGTATAGGCAGCCTGTCACAATTCTCTGGGGTCCCCCCAGTATCCAACCTTTTGATGGGCACAAAAATTGTTATAAATAACAACCTCACATGGGAAATCTCCCCAACAAAGGTGGGAGGTTGCAGTTTACATTCTATAATGCAACAAGCCTCCCACAGGTCACATTTGTTTCTGAGATTGTGTGGGACACATGGACCCAGCAGGCTCCCACCATCCCAAAGACCACAAGTAGTTCAGAGTTCAGAGTTCCCGTTTGGGGGCAAGCTTCCTTTGGAGTGGCCATCCCTCGTACGTCAAACCATTTTCAAACAATAAACAACAAACCCAACAACTATTACCTCAACCCCAAGTGCAGGCACTGCCTCCCCAGACACACTGTCTACACACTAAATATATTCAATGGCTACATCATAGTCCTGCACCAACACAAGGAGGCAAGTGAAAGTGAGCATGGGCAACCTCCCCCACCATTATTTTGTGGTCCTTGCTGCAGATATCCACCAGCAATGGAATGGCCCAGTCTCAATCAGAGGAGACCTTTTTCTGTTCTCAGGGTTCCCAAGGATACACAGGCAGCCCTGACTCACTGCTGTTTACCGCAGTCTGTGTGCGCATCTTCCCATTGCTCAGCTCCTATGTGCTGCAACAGCAGAAGGATTTCCAGCAGAGCTACCTTAAGAAAGGCCAGCCTCCCATCCATAGGGCCACATACTGGTTGCTAGGAAATGGTTCGGATTGGATCCGCTGTTTCCCACCAGTGTGGGGTTGGCGTGGGGAATTTTCCTTCTACTCATTCCGACAGTCACAACCACAATGATTCACAGGTAGCAAGGGAGCATGTGATGAGTCACCTCTGAGCCTGCCTAAACCTGAGTTACCTCTCAGCCTGAGCCTGCTGAAGCCTGATCAGTCATCCCTGATCCAGAAAATGTGATGAATCATCAGAGGTAATTACCTGCAGGTCATGTGATAGGGCCCGTGTCATTCAACTAGCATTCAGCCAATCCACACGTGAGGACCCACCCAAGTGATACCAAGGTTGGTATAAAAGCTCTTAAGGGAATAAGTCTCTCCAGTCTGCTCAACCTCACTACGTGCCTGGGAACACGCCCATTGCCAGCAATGTCAACAGACTGTTTCTGCTGCCCCTTGCTCCTGCTCTAGCCAGTGCCTGTTTCCATGCTAGCCAGCCCCAAGTCTAGCCTGCATCTGCTTCTGCTTCATATGGCCGCCTGGCAATCCTGATAGTGTAGCATTAAGTATTCAGCAGTGAGACAGTCCATGCATGTCTGTGCTATATTATTGTCACAAATCAAAACGGCCAGGTCTGGGAAAGGTACTCAGTGTATCACAGCTAGATACAAGGTGGACTGTTAAGCATAAGGAATTAACACATGTTACAAAAGACCATTCAAGGTGAAGTGGGCAGTTAACATCTCTGCAGTCATAGGACAAAGGAGGGTTAATGGGTTACAGATTGCATAGATCCAGTGTCTTTTATCATTTTTTGTGTGTGAGTTCAAGAGTGTAGTGATTGTCTAATTTCACCCACATGGTGATTGTTGGAGCATTTAGTGCACAAGATGAGGTAGATAGGCATGTGTAAGACACATGGATCTTGAAAGGTTATGTTCTTGATGGGGGTATTGATCATCATAGCAGTGGAAATGTGTCTGCAGGTGTTGCATCTGTTTTTTATGGCAAGGTCTGGTGCCACTTTGAGTTGGTGTGTTCTGGTCTGTGGGGAGCTTGCTTCTGATGATGACCTTGGTGAGGCTGGGGGGTTGTTTGAAGGCCAGAAGAGGGAGTTCAGGAGAGATTTCTTTTAGGATGTGGTCCTGATCGAGTATGGGTTGCAATTGTTTGATGATACCCCATATGGGTTGCAGTGTATGGTGATAGGTTTCAACTAGGAGTGTGAGATTGGATGTTTTTTTCCCCCCTATATTGAAGTAGGTTCTCTTGGGGTACTTGGGTGGCCCATTCCATGATGCGATCTACTTCTCTGGTGGAGAGTCTTTGTTGATGAAGGCAGTTTTAAGTGTGTTAAGGTGTGTCCTGGACTTTCTTCTCAGAGCATATTCTATGGTATGAGAATGTCTGGCTGTAGATAACAGATTTCTTGGTGTGTTTGAGGTCGTTACTGGATCTATAAAAGTAAGTGTGGTAATCAGTCAGTTTCTTGTTTATAGTTGTCTGTAGGGTTCCATTGTGGAAGCTGATTGTGGTGTCCATGAAGTTTATGCTGGTGTGGGAGTGTTCTAAAGAGGGTCGGATGGATGAGTGGTAGTTGTTGAACTTGTTGTAGAAATCTATGAAGTCCTCAGGCAGATCAAAAATCTCTATTAAAAAGTCAGAGGATAAATTCCAGAGGTTTACCTGTTCTGTTCCCCCAGGGATGCCTGTGGTTCTAAGAACGTTTCTGTGTGATCTGCCTTCCCAATCAGCCAGTTTAGCTTTAATAAATTTTACATCCCTGTGGAGCTTCTTAGTTTGGGCAGCCTTGCCCTGCATCTGATTGTATGCTGTGGAAATATGGTTCTTGGCCTCTGACATCCTACCTGATAATAACTGTAGAGAGGATTAGATGATGGTTTTTGGAGAGTGGTGACTGTAGCTTTAATTGTGAGGGTGTCTGCAGCCGCCTTTTCTTTTCTTTTTCTTTTCAAGTTAGATTCAGCTTCCTGTCCTCAGCAATGGATGTCTTGGCTGGGAGTGGGGGAGGAGGGTCTTTCTTCTTCTGGATTGGGAGCTTGCAATTGCTGCTTAAACCCTAGTGGGCATCACACAGTAAGGTGCATGATTTTTGGCTGGTGGAGGGGAAAAAATGATGCTTGATGGCAAATGGGGATGGATGCTGGTGGATTGCCTCAGACCACTCAGGAGTTCACACTGCCATGTTTCACGACCCCCTGGTAATCTTCATTCCCAATACTTCTGAAAATCAGGCACTGTTCATCTCTCTGGGATCCACTTCCCCCCTCTCTCTCTCACACCTTCCTTCTCTGTTTCCATTTGAAAATATTTGATGTGGGGCAATAACAGCAAGTAAAACATTGAGAAATGCCTGATATTGGCTATTTCTAAGGTGCATAATGGTATATAAGCATTCGTCACCAGTTAAAGCATACTCGAAAACTGCTCTATTCTCTCTGTCTTTCCCATTCTCATTTGTTTACTTTTTCTTGTTTCATTTTCCTTCTGCTTTTTCTCTTCCTCCTCACCATCTTGTGATACTGCTTCCTTTTCTCTTGGCCTTCCACTTCTGCCTTGTTGGATTATTCTGGCAGAGGGTGTGTGTGTGGGAAAATATAGCTACTAGAGGAAAGCTTGTTCATAGAGCTGGGCCTTGCATTCAGACCTGAACACAGAAATACTCGTCTGGCAAGGTAGTGCATGGCCAAGTTTCTATCACCAAGAACTTTTTTTATCCCAGGCCTGTATAGTACACTGTATGGAAAAATCTATTAAAATTACAAGCTATCACTTTAGTTGTAAGGAGTTTCCTGGTTCTGCTTGCAAACGAGTGGGCTCTGTAGGGAAGTGTATGATCAGATTCAGTCTGTAAAGAGCCATCATAGAGTAAGGTGGGGTGAGATGTACTGCTCTGTTATAGGGAACCACCTCCTTTATCTCTCTAGGGTTTGGAGTTCTTGTGAGTAATCATTATGAATTCTAAGAAATAAAGTAGTGTTATGTTGCAGCCTTCCAGGAAGATAAAAACATAAAATACTCTAACTTCTCTGTTTGTAATCTGTGAGGATACCATAGAGTTGTGGCAGTCCTGTGGAGATAGCTTAGTTTCTACAGGTTTCAGAGCAGTAGCCATGTTATTCTGTATCAGCAAAAAGAATGAGGAGTCCTTGTGGCACCTTAGAGACTAACAAATTTATTTGGGCATAAGCTTTCGTGGGCTAAAACCTACTTCATAGGATGCATGCAGTGGAAAATACAGTAGGAAGATATATATACACAGAGAGCATGAAAAAATGGGTGTTGCCATACCAACTATAATGAGACTAATCAATTAAGGTGGGCTATTATCACCAGGAGAACAAAACTTTTATAGTGATAATCAGGATGGCCCATTTCCAACAGTTGACAAGAAGGTGTAAGTAACAGTAGGGGAAAAAATTAGCATGGGGAAATAGTTTTTACTTTGTGTAATGACCCATCCACTCCCAGTCTATATTCAAGCCTAATTTAATGATGTCCAGTTTGCAAATTAATTCCATTCTGCGGTTTCTCGTTGGAGTCTGTTTTTGAAGTTTTTTGTTGGAGTATTGTGACTTTTAGGTCTGTAATTGAGTGACCAGGGAGGTTGAAGTGTTCTCTGACTGGTTTTTGAATGTTATAATTCTTGACATCTGACCTCCCATGAAAGCTTATGCCCAAATAAATTTGTTAGTCTCTAAGGCCTGGTCCACACTAACCCCCCACTTCGAACTAAGTTACGCAAATTCAGCTACGTTAATAACGTAGCTGAATTCGAAGTACCTTAGTTCGAACTTAAAACGGGTCCAGACGCGGCAGGCAGGCTCCCCCGTCGATGCCGCGTACTCTTCTCGCTGAGCTGGAGTACCGGCGTCGACGGCGAGCACTTCCGGGATCGATCCCAGAAGATCGATTGCTTACCGCCGGACCCGGAGGTAAGTGTAGACCTACCCTTAGGTGCCACAAGTACTCCTTATTCTTTTTAGTGTCTACAGTTTATCTTAGTGGAAGTTATCTATCCTGGAGAAAGCTTAACCCACCAAGGGCTTTGTGGATTAGAACAAGGATTTTTTCATTCAGTCTGGAAGCAGATCACCTGGGGTGTTTGTGTAGCCCTGCTGTCCCATGTGAACTCTGGGTCTCATTTTCAGAAGTCTGAACAACCACTGCTCCAAATGAAATTAGCTGGGTGCCTTTAGCTTTGTTGCTCAAGAGGTAGGCAGCTGTGCTATTTCAATAGTCAGTAGAACAAATAAACATTCTGATGAGCTAGTATTCTATTGAACAGGCCCATCCCCGTGAAAAGAAGAACCTGCTGTCATTCTCTGCTAAAGAGCATCTTGCAATTAAGCATTAGTAGTAATAGCTATTTGAGTTCAAGTATGCCATCTGCTGCTGTTACATAGTAGTGTGCAAACTGCCTGGGCTTCCTCTGTTGGCTGACTCACATGAAAGGTCTTGGCTTTGCTTAGCAAAAGGGTATGTGTTGTGCAGGGGACAGGTAGCTGAGGGGACTGATGATTTATAAAAGACTCGGGAGGACTTTATGGGTTATCTCCAAAAACTGGGGCTGCAAAATCAATCAGTTTAATAGCCAGTTAGTGTCTTTCAAATTTCAATGGTGGTGTGTCTTCTGCAGTAAGCTGGTATGACAGTATTGTAAGATCCAGGAGGATCTGAAGGAATGAGGCAAGGCCCCATTGTCTAAAAACCCAACACACTTCAGTGCAGCCAGAGCCCTCTTCCTTCAGCACTGGCCTCCCCTAGAGCTGGCACCAGGTGGCATCACCCACCACAGGAACACTGGGTTTCAGTTGCCATCCCCCAGCCTCTCTTTCCAACCACAGACACCCTAAAATCTGGATCCCAGGCACTGAAGGAAGGGAAGCCCATTACATATGTATTTAGTCACACTGAAATGCCTCTGTATTCCTTACTCACCCATTTCCCTCCCTCTCCCCAACACTTGCTGTATTAAGTCTAATTTAGGCCATCATCCTGCAGATACTTATGCCCATGAGTAGTTTCATTGACTTCAATACCAGTCCCAGTCCCCTGCATCTCCCTTCCAGGCCCTCCTATCACCAGCCATGTCCACCTCTCTGCAGGGCAGGCTCCAGGCACCAACCGACCAAGCACGTGCTTGGGGCGGCATGTTGGGGTGGGGCGGCACTCGGGCTTTTATTTATTTATTTATTTATTGGTTCGTCGAGGGGGGCGGGGGCTTCGGGCGGTGTGGCGCTCTGGGGGGCAGAGCTTCAGGCGGCGTGGTGCTGGGGGGGCGGGGATTTCGGTGGCGTTTGGGGGGTTCGGCTGTGTGGCACTCACGGGGGGTACGGCGGCGCGGTGCGATGCTCGCGCGCGGGGGGAGCTCTCCTTTTTTGCCTGGGGCGGCAAAAAAGTTAGAGCCGGCCCTGCCTCACTGGCCTCTGAGCCTTTCCATGTCCCCTATATGCACCTAGACTCCTCCACTTCCACATCTTCCTGCAGCCACACCTTTTCCATGTATCCCTATTATACACTCCACCCAATCCAATCCAGTTTGACAAAAACTCAAACATTTTAAGATCAGCCTGAATTTTTTCCCCCCATTTTGTCCTTATAGCCAGTGAACTGAAAAAAATCAGCCATTCACCCAGTTCTATTCATCCCCTTATTATGGAGTGGCAGAAGTCCCTTCTCACTTTAACTATGGTGGGGCTACTGCCACTCCATAATAATATGGGCTCAGATCCTCAAAGGTATTTAGGCACCTAACTCATAGATTTCAATGTGAGTCAGGCATCTAAATACTTATGGGGATCTGGGCCTTGGTGAATTCAGACCATGTTCCCAAGCTGAAATGGGATAAAAGGGAAGGTCCTTTCATGGATTGAGAACTGGTTAAAAGACAGGGAACAAAGGGTAGGAATTAATGGTAAATTCTCAGAATGGAGAGGGGTAACTAGTGGTGTTCCCCAAGGGTCAGTCCTCGGACCGATCCTATTCAACTTATTCATAAATGATCTGGAGAAAGGGGTAAACAGTGAGGTGGCAAAGTTTGCAGATGATACTAAACTGCTAAAGATAGTTAAGTCCAAAGCAGACTGTGAAGAACTTCAAAAAGATCTCACAAAACTAAGTGATTGGGCAACAAAATGGCAAATGAAATTTAATGTGGATAAATGTAAAGTAATGCACATTGGAAAAAATAACCCCAACTATACATACAATATGATGGGGGCTAATTTAGCTATAACAAGTCAGGAAAAAGATCTTGGAGTCATCGTGGATAGTTCTCTGAAAATGTCCACGCAGTGTGCAGAGGCAGTCAAAAAAGCAAACAGGATGTTAGGAATCATTAAAAAGGGGATAGAGAATAAGACTGAGAATATATTATTGCCCTTATATAAATCAATGGTACGCCCTCATCTCGAATACTGCGTATAGCTGTGGTCTCCTCATCTCAAAAAAGATATACTGGCACTAGAAAAGGTTCAGAAAAGGGCAACTAAAATGATTAAGGGTTTGGAACGGGTCCCATATGAGGAGAGATTAAAGAGGCTAGGACTCTTCAGATTGGAAAAGAGGAGACTAAGGGGGGATATGATAGAGGTATATAAAATCATGAGTGGTGTGGAGAAAGTAGATAAGGAAAAGTTATTTACTTATTCCCATAATACAAGAACTAGGGGTCATCAAATGAAATTAATAGGCAGCAGGTTTAAAACAAATAAAAGGAAGTTCTTCTTCACGCAGCGCACAGTCAACTTGTGGAACTCCTTACCTGAGGAGGTTGTGAAGGCTAGGACTAAAACAGAGTTTAAAAGAGAACTGGATAACTTCATGGTGGTTAAGTCCATTAATGGCTATTAGCCAGGACAGGTAAGGAATGGTGTCCCTAGCCTCTGTCTGTCTGTCAGAGGGTGGAGATTGATGGCAGGAGAGAGATCACTTGATCATTGCCTGTTAGGTTCACTCCCTCTCGGGCACCTGGCATTGGCCACTGTCGGTAGACAGGATACTGGGCTAGATGGACCTTTGGTCTGACCCGGTACGGCCTTTCTTATGTTCTTATGTAAGGTGTGGAACAACAAAGGCACAGAGAAGTTACATTTACCCACAATTCCTGCATCATTGAAACATTCTGTAATCTTAACTGGCCATTGGCAACACTGTCTGAGTCTAACCATCACAATCTCCCCTAAAAAGAAATGGATCCTCCTGAAATGTCAGGTCCTGAAACTCATCCCAGTGTAGAGAAGTCTTTTGGGAAGCTTGGTAAAAATCACAAACTGGGTTTCAATGGTATGGTGTGTAACTTTAGTGCCCTCGTGGCCAAGATGGAGTCTGTTGTGCAGGCAGCTCTGGACAGGAAAAGGTGCACGCAGGAACGCAGCAGGCAAACTCCTTTCCACCCCAGGGGCACCTGTTCCACTCCCCCCCCCGCCACGGAATAAACACACACACACCAGAATGGTACAATGAATATAGGAAAGGGAAATAGTTATTTACAGAGGGATGAATGGAGGAAAAACAACAGGGGGAAGACAGTGGAAAAACAGAGTTACATCCAACACGATGCCCCCTAGGCCCAGTGGTACCACAATACGAAAGGGCAGACACGGAGCAATGCGTCTAGACCCAGAGTTCAGGAGTCCAGGGCAGAGTTCCAGTCCAGCAGCGAGTCTTGGGTGCTCCTAGTCGTCTTTGGCACCAGTGAACTTTCAAACCCCTCCATTGCCCTCTTCTGCTGCTCTCTGCAAACCCACGCAGAGTGACAATCTCCTCACTTAGCCACTGGAGCTACAGACACCCCACCCTGTCACTCTCCCTCTCTCCATGGCCACTGGAACAACCAGCACTTCCTCTGCCTCAGAACAAGGTTTTAAAGGTTTACAGGTGTTCTGAACTGTACCTGTCATTTGCTTGTAAACATTTTCCTAAGGCTTTTTTGGTTCATCATACTTCCAAAATGGCTCGAAGCATTTGTTTTCTTGGCCATGATGAGGTCAAATGGCTTGTAGCCCTTTTGGAAGGATTGGAGCTGGTTAAAACAATAGGAAGAGCAGTTTTAGGTGTATAAATAAGGAGCAATAGTTAAAGTATCATTATGAGAAATATTCATAAACTTTCTTGTGACTCAGGTTTTGCTGCAGCTGCTTGCCTGATCCAGAGATGAATGGCCAAAGGTTGGGGGTAATTAACCACGACAAAATGTGGCCTTGTAGGAGTCTGGGAGTAGGTCTTGGAGCAAGAAGAGAGGGTGAAGGGCTGGTAGGAACATGAACTGGTGCCACTGAGTTGCTCTGAATGGAGCTCTGTGGAACAGGGACTGGAAACTTGATGAGTTATGGAATAGGGGCAGGAAAGGGAGTTGCTGGGGTCTGGTGGAGGAGTGGAGTGTATTAGAGGAATGCATGGGAAGGATGCTCCCACTAGGTGCCTACCTTCATCTTTAGGTGCCTAAATACCTTTGAAAATCTGGCCTTAAGTGATTTGAAAGAAAGCCTCTGGCAGAAATAGGAATTGCCCAGTCTAGTGTCTTCAGTTCATGCTCCTCCTTCCTCTCTAAAAAGCAATACATCCATCTAAAGAAATAAACAAGTAGTCTTTAATAAATCTCCTCACCGTATCTGATTTACAGCAAAGCAATAAGGAAACAGGGTAAAGATGTATAGAGATAAGAAAAATGTTGGTGGCATTATTTTTGCAAAACCTCATCGGTTGGGTTTTGGTTTCTATGCAGTCTAACTGAAGAGCAGATGTGGCTTGGATCTGAGCCCATTTTATTTACACACCCAAAGTTGTTCTAAGAATGGAAGATCATGGGATAGTCAGGAAGAAGCCATTTAAGATAAATGATTCTAGTTTTGACTCAGCCCTATGTATATTACAACACATCCTGTTTTTATGTAGTAGATAGAATAATTAGACGTGGGCCTAAACCTCTAGACCATGGATCCAAGCACCCCTAAATGCTGGCAAAGTTGGGTTTTACCTCAGAACTTCATGGCTGGTCTATATCTGTAATGTACTCACTGAACCTTCAGTAAAAGCCCATCCAGGAAGGGACTGGCCACGGATCTGAGCCGGCACTGCCATTGACTCCTATGCCTGCAGAATCAAGCCTCAGAAGGAAACGCTTGAGATAGGAGGTTTAAAGTAATGGACAAGAATATGACTGGAAAAGCTGAAAGTGCTCCTCTGCCCAGACAATTGAACTCGTTTTCCATGGCCTGGCAAGTTGGGCAGTCGTTGTGCAATGAGTGCAATGTCCAAATCAGATGGTAGCATCAAGACCCACAGGTGTTAATGAGGTACAAGACTTTGGAGAATTCAATCCTGTGGAATGTCAGTTTACCTGAGTGTTTTAAAGATGTTTTTCTGCTCTCTAATATTAGGTGCAATCAGGGACCCTTATGTCAATGGGGATGATAATGTGCCCTGGCTACATCCTCTCCCTGCCGTCTACGCCAACCAAAGACTCCCTTACACTGGATGAATCATCAGTTGCCCGCACAAGAAGTTTTAAGTCCTGTTTGCATTGCTAGAGTGATGCGAAAGGGATTTAATATGGTAAGACCCTTGCATATATATAGTACAAAGTGGTTCAGCTGACCCTCTGGGAAAGGTCACTTCTGTATCTAGGATCAGTTCTGGAAGATTTCAGATCATCTTGGAGAGCTGGTTGTTTAACTCAAGCAATTTAACACTGTAAAATGTTTGGGGATGTCTCAGGCTGGTTTCTTGGGGCAGATGGTCACTAAATACTTGAGATCTTTCACAAGTTTCAGTGTACAATGGGCTGGGACAGATCCCTAAAATGTAGGGAAAGTTTCAATTAGATCTGAACTTCACAGCTTGGGTCTTTATCACTCTTCTGGGATGAACCAAAACTCTGGATCCGAACACCCCCCACATGCTGAACACCCCCCACATCCAAATTTGGATCTGAATTTTGCAGCTGAGTCAGGCCCCATCTATAGTGCCAATACATACATCCCCAAAGCACTTCCCAGAGCCAGAGGAAAGTCCGATTTTGTGGTGCGATTTAAAAAGAGGAATAGTCTTGAACAAGATATAGACTTATGGTATATTTGATCAGATAAGAGAGCTATATTTTGCTGGTGTGTCATATATGACATGACAGAATTGCTTAATTTCATAAGACAATTCCCCACACAACGCTGTTATCTTGTCTTGATTTATCTGATAAGATGTATCTGATGCGATCTGTTTATTTTCAAATGCACATTGGCTCAAGACTACAGTAATGCTTTACATCTATCAGTCCTTCCATCTGAGTTAAATTGCTTCACAGTTATTAATAAACTCAGCCTTACAACATCCCTGTGAGGCAGGGATGCAGAAAATGAGGCATAGTGAGATAAAATGACTTGGTCAGAGTCAGCCATTTATGTATATCAGTGTAACTATACTGGTGTAGTTATACTGATATAGCCCCCATGTGGACGCTCTTATTCCAAGATAAAATTGGCTTTTGGGGAGTTTAGCTTAAAGGTCTTCCTAAAGGACATAAGCTAAACTGAAAAAAAGCACTCTAAAGCCCAGTTGATACTTTAAAGTTTTACTGGCATAACTCTGTCAGTAAGGGATGCAATTCCCCCCCAAGATAGTTATGCTGCTAAAAGCACTGGTGGAGATACAATTATACTGCTGGAAGGCGTTTTATATGCATATAGCTTATTTCACTTCACCGAACCAGAATAAGCTACGTAGCAGCACTGTTATGCCTGTGTAACCCCACATCTACATTCGGGTTTTTTAACTTTTTTTAACTGCTTTAAGTATACCAGCATAGTTAAAGGCGCAACACTTTTAAATGTAGACAAGGCCAGCATAATACTAGTTTAACAGTATCAATTTAAATTCACACCTTGGGAACATTTTCTTGGTACATCCCAGCAGACAAGGCCTCACTCACCTGCTTGTTAGAAATCTTCACAAACACTTCCCTAACAGGTATATTGCATGTATGTCTCTTTAAGTACAGTAAAGCCATATTCAGAATGCTGAGTAGAATGAAGACTTTGACCTATGTGGTCTAACAACTACACAATACATGTGCACACTTAAATCCAACTCTGAGAGTGTGTGCAGTGATGGCACTGGTGTTTTAGTTTGTGCAAGAAGGAACAAACAACATTTAAGGGATTACAGTACAGGATATTAGAACTCAGTTCATACTGCAAATATGTTCCCACAGCTTTTAATTGTTTGGTGGAACTATCTAGGTTTTTAAAAGCCTGTCTGTCAATGCTGCACACAAAGGGAAGTTTATGGTAATGTATATTAATCAGAAGATAGGTGTTGTAGCAAATTGAGAAGAGAAGCAAAGGAATACAAGGAGAACTCGATGGCGAGCAGAGTTAAGGACAATATGAAGGAGTTTTTTAAAGTATAGTAGGAACAAAAAGAATCCTACTGTGATGTTCCCCTGGTGTTATCCCGGACCGGTGATCTGCTAGGTCACTCCAGTCCTTGACTCTGGGAGCCAGCCCTACTCTGCTCTGCTGTGAGAACCCCCACTCCTGGGCTGTTCATGCACAGCCTCTGGCATGTAAGCTACTCCTTGGGTTGTGCAATCAAATGACAGTAGCCTGTATCTCCGGTCCCAGACACAACCTAGGAACCTCTGTCTTGCAGTGTCCAGTTACGCCTGCTGGACACTGCAAGCTTATATGAGTTCATCAATTTAACAAAGAAATTGATATGTACCAGGCTTGTTATCCCAAGGGGAGTCTCTGACATGCTTCAGACCAAACTCATTGCTTCAGGTAGAATGAACAAACAGATTTATTAACTACAAAGATAGATTTTAAGTGATTATAAGCGATAGGCAAAAAGTCAGAGTTAGTTACCAAAAGAAATAAAATATAAGCACGCAGTCTAAACTCTCAACCCTATTAGACTGGGCAGCAACTAGATTAAGGAGTTTTTCTCACCCTGCTGGATATTGCAGTCCTTAATATACAGGTTTGTTCTTTAAACCTGGGCCAATCTCCTGTGTTGGAGTCTTGTCTTCTTCTCAGTGTCTTGGTTGCTTGCAAAGTAGGTGGGACAGGAGAAGGGCCCAGTATGTGTCCACTCTGTCTGTTTTATATCCTCAGTCCTTGTGCTTGGGGAGCACAAGTCCAGGCATATCTGGGGGGCATTGCTGAGTCTCTCCAAGCAAGGTTGAGCAATTCCCCTGGTGTGGCCTCATGCAGGTGAGTCATTGCATTGTAGCTCCCTTGCTCGACAATGGTAGTTGATGGGTTGTTTGACATCCCGCCCGGGTGTTGGTTACTTTCCTTGCTGTTACCTCTGGAGAGCTAATATCTGGCTGATTCCCCAACTTACAGCATGTTTTAGTGACCACCATACAACATAATTCTCATAACTTCATATGCATTAATGATACACATATATGGATAGAAAACTGACTTTCAGCAGAGCATAACCTTTTCCCAGATACCTTACAAGACATGCTTTATATGTAAGATTATGATTATATGAAAATGAGGAGTATGGGGGTTACAGTACTCTCTAATATATAGAATGCCACAGTATAGAAGGAATAAAAAGAATCCTAATAATGGTATTGATCCATTACTAGATGGAAAAGGCAGAATTATCAATAATAATTCAGAACAGGCATAAGTGTTTAGTAAATATTTCTCTTCTGTATTGGGGAAAAATAGATGATGTAGTCATATCATATGATAACACCCTTACCATTCCACTAGTATCTCAGGAGGATGTTAAATAGAAGCTACTAAACTTAGACCTGGTAAATCAACAGGTCCAGATAACTTGCATCCAGGATAACTCACTTGAAATAATGATGATTTTCAATAAGCCCTGGAACACTAGGGAAGTTCCAGAAGACTGGAAGAAAGCTCATGTTGTGACAATATTTTAAAAAGGCAAACAGAATGACCCAGGTAATTATAGGCACTACAGTCTGACGTTGATACTGGTCAAGATAATGGAGTGGCTGATATGGGACTTGATTAATAAAGAATTAAAGGAGGGTAACACAATTAATTGAAATCAACATGGGTTTATGGAAAATAGATCCTGTCAAACTAACTTGATACATTTTTTGATGAGATTACAAGTTTGGTTGATAAAGGTAATAGTGTTGATGTAATATACTTAAACTTCTCTAAGGGTTTTGACTTGGTACCACATAAAATTTTGATTAAAAAACTCGAATATAAAATTAACCAGGCACGCATTAAATGGATTAAAACTTGGCTAATGTATAGGTCTCAACATGTAATTGTAAACAGAGAATCATCAGATGGGTGTGTTTTGACTGGGGTTCCACAGGGATTTGTTCTCGATCATATGCTATTTAATATGTTTATCAATGATTTGGAAGAAAACATAAAATTGTGGGATTGGTAAATAATGAAGAAGACAAATCATTGACACTTAGCAATCTGGATTCCTTGGTAAGATGGGGGCAGCAAACAATGCGTGTTTTAATATGGTAACATGTAAATACATACATCTAGGAACAAAGAATGCAGGCCATACTTACAGATTGGGGGACTATCTATCCTGGAAAGCAGTGACTCTGAAAAAGATTTGTGGGTCCTGGTGCATAATCAACTGAATAGGAGCTCGCAAAGTGACACTGTAGCCAAAAGAGTAACACCATCCTTGGACTCATAATCAGAAGGATCTCAAGAAGGAGTAGAGAAGTTATTTTGCCTCTGTATTTGGCACTGGTGCAACTGCTAATGGAATACCGTGTCCAGTTCTGGCATCCACAATTCAAGAAGGATTTTGATAAATTTGAGAGGGTTCAGAGATGAGTCACGAGAATGATGAAAGTATTAGAAAACAAGCTTTAGAGTAATAGACTCCAGGAGCAAAATCTATTTAGCTTAACAAAGAGAAGTTTAAGGGGTGACCTGATTACAGTCTAAAAATATCTACACTTTTAACATTGAGGGAAATTAATCACTCGAACAATTTACCAACGTTCATGGTAGATTCTCTATCACTGGCAATTTTAAAATCAATATTGGATTTATTTCTACAAGATCTGCTCTAGGAATTATTTGGGGAAAGTTCTGTGGCTTGTGTTATACAGGAGGTCAGACTAGATGATCACAGTGGTCCCTTCTGGCCTTGGATTCCATGAATTTAATTTAATTTCTGCTGTAGCAGTGTAAGAGAGAATTCCTACTTGTTTTTAAAGGTGATATGCAAAGGAATCACGATGTATGTGTCCTTTTTTGTATCTTCGTGATGTTTAAAGAAGTCATGGAAGCCTAAATTAAAGAAAGGAAGAAAAGAGGATTGAGCAGTTCTGCTTCTGTTCACTTTAAAAATTCAGGTTTTGACTATTCTGGCTTTCCTGGAAGGCTTTGTAGATGACTGAAGAATTGGTAAGATTATGACATCAGAGGCCTTGGCTACACTGGCGCTGTACAGCGCTGCAACTTGCTATGCTCAGGGGTGTGAAAACGCCCCCCCGCGAGCGCAGCGAGTACAGCGCTGTAAAGCGCCAGCGTAATCAGAGCCTGCAGCGCTGCAGGAGTTTTTCCGTGCAAGCTATTCCTCTCGGAGAGGTGGAGTACATACAGCGCTGCGAGAGCTCTCTCGCAGCGCTGGCGGCGCGACTACACTCGCGCTTCTCAGTGCTGCCGCAGCAGCGCTGTGAATTCCCAAGTGTAGCCAAGGCTTTAGTGTAAAATCCTGTTTTTGTTTGTATCTCTTAATCTCATATGCCCATGAAACGCTTGGGAGAAAAACTCTCCAAAATTTCACCACCTCATCTGCAAATAAGGACCGAGGAAGCTCTATTGTTCAAATGTCAAACAAATCTTCCAGCAAAAACCAGACTTGTCATTTCTGATATTTCTAAGGTAAAAATGAAGCTGGAAAGAAAAAAATCATTTAACAAATATCCAGACCTGCTGTCTACATTATAGAGACAGCAGTAAAATACAAACTCCTTTTGACCGAAAAACAAACTTTGCAGCTGTCTTTTAAAGTTTTGCTGTGAAGAGCGGTGAGTTCTTCCTGTTTTGTGCCAACTTCTGCATTTCCAGTAAGAAACACTGTCTGAATCATCACACAATCAGCCCTCAGCATCCTGAGATTGCAGCCTGATAACATGATAACAAACACATTCATATCACCAGGAAGAACGTAAAAATCTCACCTGCCAAAATGTCTAACAAAAAAGCAAGATGTTCATTTTTTCCTCACAGTTAATGTTGCAATTTCTGGGTTGTGTATGTGTAGTGATATGAGAAAGATAGTTTTGCCTGTTGCTTTCACCAACCTTTAGTGATATGTCATTGTCCTTGAACTCTTACCCCAGTGCTGCATCTGTCCATTAAGATGTAATAATTTTTGTTGCTTATGCAAACCATTGCAGTATTTGACCACAATCCTGCAATGAGCCCTGCACCTGCATAGAGCTCCTCTGGAGCCAGAGATCAGCCTTTGCAGAATTGGGGCTTAAGCCTTGTCCATATTATAAAGCCCTGGTCTACACTATGAGTTTAGGTCGAATTTAGGAGTGTTAGATCGATTTAACCCTGCACCCATCCACACGACAAAGCCAGTTTTGTCGACTTAAAGGGCTCTTAAAATTGATTTCTGTACTCCTCCCCAACGAGGGGATTAGCGCTGAAATCGACCCTGCTGGGTTGAATTTGGCGTAGTGTGGACGCAATTCGACAGTATTGGCCTCCGGGAGCTATCCCAGAGTGCTCCATTGTGACCGCTCTGGACAGCGCTCTCAACTCCGATGCACTGGCCACGTAGACAGGAAAAGCTCTGCGAACTTTTGAATTTCATTTCCTGTTTGGCCAGCGTGGCGAGCTGATCAGCACAGGTGACCATGCAGAGCTCATCAGCACAGGTGACCATGGAATCCCAGAATCGCAAAAGAGCTCCAGCATGGACCGAACGGGAGGTACTGCATCCGATAGCTGTATGGGGAGATAAATCCATGCTATCCGAACTTCGTTCTAAAAGACAAAATGCCGGAATATTTGAAAAAATCTCCAAGGACATGAAGGACAGCGGTTATAACAGGGACCCGCAGCAGTGCTGCGTGAAGCCTACCAAAGAACCAGAGAGGCAAACGGCTGCTCCGGGTCAGAGCCCCAGACATGCTGCTTCTATGATGAGCTGCATGCCATTCTAGGGGGTGCCCCTACAACTACCCCACCCCTGTGCTTCCCTCCTCCCCATCCCTCCCGGGCTACCTTGGCAGCTATCCCCCCATTTGTGTGACGAATTAATAAAGATTGTATGAATTTGAAACAACAATGACTTTATTGCCTGTGCAAGCGGAGATCAAAGGGGGGATTGGAGGACTGTTGGCTTACAGGGAAGTAGAGTGAACCAAGGGGGCAGGTTTTCATCAAGGAGAAACAAACAGAACTTTCACACCGTAGCCTGGCCAGTGATTAAACTGGTTTTCAAAGCTTCTCTGATGCACAGCGCGCCCTGCTGTGCTCTTCTAACTGCCCTGGTGTCTGGCTGTGCGTAATCAGCGGCCAGGCAATTTGCCTCAACTTCCCACCCCACCATAAATGTCTCCCCCTTACTCTCACAGATATTGTGGAGCACGCAGCAAGCAGTAATAACGATGGGAATATTGGTTTCACTGAGGTCTAATCGAGTCAGTAAACTGCGCCAGGGAGCTTTTAAACATCCAAAGGCACATTCTACCACCATTATGTACTTACTCAGCCTATAGTTGAACTGCTCCTTACTACTGTCCAGGCTTCATGAGCCATGGGAGCAAGGGGTAGGCTGGGGTAGGTGTGACCACAAGGTGCTGCCGACTGGGAGAGCAGCCTGAGGCAGAAGCCTCCAGCTGGCATGATATTCCAGGCATGACTGAATCTCCATTAGATGAAACTTAAAGAAGAGAATGACGACATACCACGCAGATGGCAGACGGTGCAATACTACGACGATGGTTAGCAGTCGTATTGCACCGTCTGCCATCCGCAAGGCAAGGCAAGGCAAGGGGATGTTGCTGTGTACCACTGCAATACCGCATCTGCCAGCAGCACCCAGGAGACATACGGTGACAGTGCGCTGAGCGGGCTCCATGCTTGCCGTGGTATGTCATCTGCATGGGTAACCCAGGAAAAAAGGCGAGAAACAATTTTTTGCCGTTGCTTTCATGGAGGGAAGGGGGCCTGACAACATGTACCCAGAACCACCCACAACAATGTTTTTGCCCCATCAGGCACTGGGAGCTCAACCCAGAATTCCAATAGGTGGTGGAAACTGCGGGAACTGTGGGATAGCTACCACAGTGCAATGCTCTGAAAGTCAACGCTAGCCTCGGTACTGCGGACGCACACCGCCGACTTAATGCGCTTAGTGGGGACACATGCAATCGGCTGTATCACATCGATTTCTAAAAAAATTGACTTCTATTAAATTGACCTAATTTCGTAGTGTAGACATATCCAAAGTCACCTCCGTTTAACTAAAAGTGTGATTTTTTAAATTTTTAAACTGTTTTAGTTAAATCAGTTAAAAATCCTACTTTTACATTCTTGTATACATTGTGTGATAGACCCAGACCAGTTGGGAACAGCAGAGTAGCAGAAGGGAGATATACTGGTCACTGGATAAGTAGTTTTCTGTTCCCTGAGTGATCAGAGCAGGGGCTGCTCCAGGCTAATAGACCACCTGACTCCAATTAACCTGCTAAGAGTCAGGTGAGGCAGTTAAGCACCTGACTTTAATTAAGGCCCCTCTGATGCTATAAAAGGGCTTACTCCAGTCAAGCCAGGGGGAGCCAGAGGAGAGGAAGTGTGTGTGAGGAACTGGGAGCAAGAGGTGTGCAAGAAGCTGAGAATGAGTAGGTGTACTGCTGGAGAACTGAGAAGTACAAGCATTATCACACATCAGGAGGAAGGTCCGGTGGTGAGGACAAAGGTGTTGGGAGGAGGCCATGAGGAAGTAGCCCAAGGAGTTGTAGGTGTCGTGCAACTGTACCAGGAGGCACTCTAAACAGCTGCAGTCCACAGGACCCTGGGCTGGAACCTGGAGTAGAGGGTGGGCCTGGGTTCCCCCCCATACCTCCTAACTCCTGATCAAACACAGGAGGAATTGACCTGGACTATAGCTTCTACCAGAGGGGAAGGTCTCTGGACTGTTTCCTGATCCACAGGGTGAATCTGTGAAGTGAGCAAATCCGCCAATAAGTGCAGGACCCAACAAGGTAGCGGAGGAACTTTGTCACAATTGTTAATTCATTTTAAAGTAGTTTATATAAAATTAGCTCAGCATCATTTCTTATTCCTTATCAAATTAAGCTAAATCAATATAAACCAGATTTAAATCAAATTTTGTGTCCCTGAAGAATTTTGTACTGGTTTAATTAAGTCTGTTTTAAAACCAGTTTAAAGGTAAAATGCTGTAACTTAAAATATTGACAAGGCCTTAGTTATCTTTTAGTGGGAACTAACTCAGTTACCACAGATTGCTTCTTGTATGTTTCTTGTTGTCTCTGTGCACTTTAAATTAAATAATTGTGAAACTAAGCACCAACTTTAACTGAAATGTGGCTATTGCCCCATCTGTCTAATCAAACAAATTTGTATTTGTCTGTTTTCCTTAAGTTCTTAACACCATCTGTGAATAAGAAAAAACTTTGTCTGAATGCCCTGTCCACACTAGAAACATTAACAATATTTAAACATAGTTGTGGTAATTGTCGCCAAACCATGTGACGTTTATAACATCCTTTGCTTTCTTTCCCATCTGGACAGTGAAAAACATTTAATAACTCAATCAGGGAACTTTGAATTAACCCTAATACCCAGCTAAAACAATGTGCTTTGTTAAAATTTCAACTTTTTTTCCTCAAATTTTTGCCATATTTAGTTCTGTTGGTGAGAGAGGCAAGCTTTTGAGTTTTCAAGTTTTTTCTCAAGTTTTCCATGGCTCTGTGTAGCTCAAAAGCTTGTCTCCATCTCCAACAGAAGCTGGCCCAATACCTCACCCACCTTGTCTCTGTAGTAAGTTTATGTATCATTGTGGGCCAGAGACTGTATGTAATTCCATTAGGAAGGGAAACCGCAGCTCCTCTAGGAACTAAGAACAGTGTGAAGTGACTACAGAAATTCACTCAGGTTGTAACAACCTCCAGAGATGTATCAGCACCGGGAAAGGTTCACATATATCAGTTCTGACTGGATTTTCTAGAGACCAACAGACAAAGAAAGAGCTTTTGGATAAGTTTAAACTGTCTCAGGACCTTAGGGAAAGTTCAAATCAAGTTCAAACTTTCAGGCTTCAAATGTCCACTTTTTTGAACATAAAGATCACCCACTTGAGTCTGAAAGGATGTCAAATTTAGTATGATACTGTCACACAATAGGAAAACTTGAATCTAAATTTGGAATTGACAAAAAATATTACTACTGTATCTTCGTTCTGTAGTCGTTTTAATTTTTCCCCCCTAACATGCTTGGCTGCTATAAAAACTTCTAATTGGACTTGCTTTTTTTCAGAACAGATTCAAGCTCATCTCTAATTTAAATCACACTCTCCAGGCCTTTTTCAGAGCCATCACAATGGATAGGAGAGTGCTGAGGACCGAAGAATAACCACTGCCTTTCACAGAGTTTATCTGGATAACATCCATCACTGTACTGGTGTGGAAGTGAATGTGTAGAGCTGACATTACGGGTATGTCTACATAGCAGCTGGGAGTGTGCTTCCCAATGTGGATAGATGCATTCGCTCAGCTCCAGCTAGAGTGCTAAAAACTGCAGTGTGGCACGGGCAGCGGCTACAGCTAGCCACTTGAGTACAGTCCTGCCCAACACGCTGGATATGTACTTAGGTGGCTAGCCTGAGCGTCCGCCTGTGTTACCCTGGCCACACTGCTGGTTTTAGAGTGCTAGCTCGAGCAGAGCTAGTGTGTCTGTCAGCCCGCATTGGGAAGCACCCTGCAGTGCAGACATACCCAGAGGCACAAATTGTCCTTGAAGTTCCCATCCCTAGTAGTGTGGCTGGGTGCTGGGGATCTCCACTGGGGCAAGGCAAGCTGTGCCACAGCCTACACTGAAGAAGCCTTCACAGTTCTTGCACCCCTACATCTCCACAGGAAGGAGGACTGGAGGATCTGCCTAGTAATGGACCCCCTCACCTCATCCCACCCAGTATCCCTGTCTGACAACATTCGTGGGGCTCCCACAGAATTGGGCTCCAGACTATGGAGAGGAAGCACCAGCGGCAGCTCCAGGCACCAGCTCTCCAAGCGCGTGCCTGGGGCGGCAAGCCACGGAAGGCACCCTGCCAGTCCCTGCGAGGGCGGCAGTCAGGCCGCCTTTGGCGGCATGCCTGCGGGAGGTCCGCCAGTCCCACAGATTCGACGGCAATTCGGTGGTGGGTATGCCGAAGCTGTGGGATCGGCGGACCTCCCGCAAGCATGCCACCGAATCCGCGGGACCGGGGACCTCCCGAAGGCGCCCCGTCCTTGGGACGGCAAAAAAGCTAGAGCCGCCCCTGGGAAGCACGTCCTCTTGCACAGCCCCTCCTGACCTTCCCCTGAGGTAAGATTTGCTCATAAGTGCATATTTCTGTCTTTTTTCCTCCATGCTGTGCTTGTTGTGGGCCCGGACTCGGCCGGTGATGGTATGTGTGACCTAGAGCAAGTCACGTCATGTCTCCATGCCTCAGTTTCCTCCTCTGTAAAAAATGGATAATTCTTCTGTCTCTCACAGGGATAGTGGGAGGCTAAATGCATTAACTGTTTTTAAAATGCTGGACAGACTTGGATGACTGCAGTTGGGGGTGTCATATTTAATTACTGGGCTTGGCATAAACACTCTCTTTAAAGAAACACTGACATGATAAAATATAATGTTCAATCACTGTCTGAGCCAGAAACAAAACTGGGCTCTGCCCAGAGAGCCTTCCTGCTTAAGACTGTTACTGTGGAAATCTACAGATGACGCTGTGGGGATTGATTAAATCATCAAAGGAAATATCAAGATTTTAATCTGTAAAACTATTATTTGAACCAGAGGAATGCTGGTCTTTGTGGTTAAAGTACCAGCCGGTCACTCAGCAGAGTGGGGTTCAAATACCAGCTCTGCCACAAACTGTGTATGCAACCTAGGTCAAGCTACTTGGGTTGTGATTGTCAAAGCTGACCCAGGGAGCTTAGTCGCAGTCTTCCCTTTAAATCAATGAAATTATTCCTTAGAATTCATCCTTAATCTCTCTTGGCCTCAGTTTCTCATGTGAAATGGGGATGATAATAAGACTCCTTTCCCCCAGCATTTGTCTGCCTTCTCTATCTAGGCTGTAAACTCTCTGGGGTTGTGTATGCACAGCCCCTAGCGCAATGGAGCCCCATCTTGGTTGGAATAAAAATACCAAATACCTTTACGTGAGCCATGTACACATTTAAAATCACCACCTTTCTTCTAAGTATAAGATGTAAGGCGGCACTTACATTGATGCTGACTCTCTAAACAGGAAGTTGCAGAAGAGTTGCTCGTTCTGCAGTTTTTATGGGGTTTTTTTAGCCATTCTTTTTCACTTACTACATTTTCAGGAAACACATTTTCTACCGGTTCTTTCAGGAAATGTGCAAGATAGAAAAAGTGTTGAAAAACTTCACAGTAAACTCAGTTTGGGTCCCCAACGGTGAGTCACGGCAGAAGTGTGGCGATCGCACAAGTACATGTCAAAAAGGAAACTGTTACGCTACCAATTGTGAAATCAGGTTTGAAAGTATTTGACTGTTCAGAAAACAGCAAAAAACCTCCATAAGGCTTTTCAGCTGAGAATCTCTGAGCACTTTACTAACCTTCAGGGCCAACATTTTCAGAAGCCTTCAGTAATTTTGCAAGCCTTCATTTTTGAAGAGTGCAGTTTGAGACTCCTAGGGCCTTATTTTCAGAGCTGCCAAAGACTCACAGCTACCAGTGGCAATCCAAATAGAAATCAGGCGTTAGGTGTCACAAGCTGGGCACAGAAACATAGCAATACGAAATGACTGATTGCATCTGAAAATTTCACTGCAGTGTTATTAATTGCCTGATGCAGCAAGGTGTTGAATACTCTGCATTCTTGTTGACTGCAGTAGAAGTTGAGGGTCCTCTGCACCTGGCCGGAAGCCCTAGATGTCATGATATACCTGAGATACTGTAGGACTATAGATCTCCATTTTACAGGCTGGGAAACTGAGCCTCAAAAAGACTTTGATCCTGTAAGGTGCTAAGCACTTTTAAGGCACAGCCTTGTGTTGGCAGAGTGCAGAGCCACATCACCCAAGTCTGAGCCTTGGGAGGAATTCTCCCTGGTTTCTAGAGTGTAGCTCAAAGCCAGCACACTTGAAAGGCTGGAATCTGATAAGGAAAAATTGAGACCTTTCATGGAAAGATGAAGGTTCAGATGTTTCTTTTTTTTTTTCTATACTCAGCGGTCCATAATGACTCCATACACAGCCTATTCAGAATTGTAGCTTAGATTCATATGACAGCATTTTGTACAACTACTTATAGAATTATAGATATGTAGGATTGAAAGGGACCTCAAGAGCTTTTAGTCCAGCTCCCTGCATTGAGGCAGGACCAAGTATATGTAGACCATCCCTAACAGGTGTTTGACTAATCCATTCTTAAAAACTGTTCATGATGGGGATTCCACAACCTCTCTTGGAAGCCTGCTCCAGTGATTAAATTGGAAAGTTTTTCCTAATGTCTAATCTAAACATCTCTTGCTGCAGATTAAGTTGGTTGCTTCTTGTCCTACCTTCAGTGGACAGGGAGAAGAATTTATGCTATCCTCTTTGTAAAAGACATTAATATATTTGAAGACTGTTGTCAGGTCCCCCTCTATCTTCTTTTCTCAACACTAAACATGCCCAGGTTTTTTTAACCTTTCCTCATAGGTCAGATTTTCTAAAGTTTTCATTATTTTTGCTGCTCTCCACTGGACTCTCTCCCATTTATCCACATTTCCTAAAGTGTGTCACATGAAACTGGACATAGTACTGCAGCAGAAGACTCAACAGTGCTGAGCAGAGTGGGACAATTACCTCCTGTGTCTGAGGCTGCGTGTACACTGGCAGAGTTTTTTCGCCGAGAGTTTCATCGCTGATGAGAAAGCGCTGAAAGAAAACCACTGTTGTGTGTTCACACTGTCTTCCATTGGTGCAATAGCCTGTTCACACTTGCAGCACTTGCATTGACATTCAGAGCAGTGCACGGTGGGCAGCTATCCCACAGTGCAGCTCTCCCCCTTCTGCCGCTAAGTCTTGTGGGAAGGCGGAAGGGGTTGCGGCACATCATCAGTCTGTGCTCAATGCCCCTTGATGTATCGCTTTCCATCCCAGCATTCCTTGTGCTTCCCCCTGCAGTTCACACCATTTTCAATGTCCCTTGTTTTTTGCTCGCTCCGCCACATCTATCTGCAGGAATGGATCCCGTACTGCTCTCCACTGCTCTGCTGGCTCTCACTAACTCTTCACAAGTGGCAGTAGAGTTATTCCTGAAATTACAAAGGCTACGGCGGGCACAGTTGCCTGACTTCAGGTCTGCCATGGCAAGCAGCTACAACAAGAGATTGCTTGTGGTATTCACGGAGCTGCTGACCACAGTCGCTTATGGGCTGAGGAAACAAGCACTGAGTGGTAGGATTGGATCGTTATGCAAATCTGGGATGATGAGCAGTGGCTGCAGAACTTTCGGATGCAGATAGCCACTTTCATGGAACTGTGTGCTGAACTCGCCCCAGCCCTGCAGCACAAGGACACCCGAATGAGAGCTGCCCTCTCAGTGGAGATTGCAGTGTGGAAGCTGGTGACTCCAGACTGCTACAATTGGTCGCGAACCAGTTTGGAGTGGGAAAGTCGACCATTGGGGCTATGTTAATGCAAGTGTGCAGGGTCATTAATTGCATCCTGCTGCAAAAGACCATGACTTTTGGCAACGTGCATGAGATTGTGGATGGCTTTGCAGAAATGGGTTTCCCTAACTGTGAAGGGGCAATAGATGGCAAACATATTTCAATTCTGGCACCAGACCACCTTGTGACTGAGTACATTAATCGGAAGAGGTACTTCTCCATGGTTCTGCAGGCACTTGTGGATCACTGTGGGTGTTTCATGGCCATTAACGCATGCTAGTCTGGAAAGGTGCATGATGCATGCATCTTTAGGAACACCGGCCTGTACAGGAAGCTGCAAGCAGGGATTTTCTTTCCAGACCAGAAGATCACCATAGGGGAGGTCGAAATGCCCATACTGATCCTGGGAGACCCTGCATACCCATTAATGCGGTGGTTCATGAAGCTGTACACGGGGAACCTGGACAGTAGTAAGGAGTGGTTCAACAACAGACTGAGTAGATGCAGAATGATTGTTGAATGTGCCTTTGGCTGATTGAAGGCATGCTGGCGATGCCTGGCTAGACCTGAATGATGAAAATATTCCCATGGTTATAGCTGCATGCTGTACGCTACATAATGTTTGTGAAGGGAAGGGCAAAAAGTTCACTCAGGGTTGGACCACTGAGGCAGAAAGCCTGTCAGCTGAATTTGAGCATCCAGACACCAGGGCTATTAGAAGGGCGACGCGTGGTGCCATAAGAATCAGGGATGCCTTGAGGCAACACTTCAAAGATGAAAACCAGCAATGTTTGTTGCTATGCTTGGGACTGCAATGTTTAATAGTGTCTGCTATGCTAGGAAGCAGTTTTAATGGTTAAGGTCTGTGATTCAATGTAATGATGTAATAAAACTTCCTGTTGACTTGTTGAAGCCATAAGGCATCATTGCTTTCAAAGAAACAAATAAAGATTGCTTACAAATAAAAAAAATGCCTTTATTTAATGACAGCAACACAGACAGACACACACACAGATAGTGAGGTACAAGGGAGGGGCTGGGTAATGGTCATAGGTTTGTATAAGTCCAGCTTTCATTTGAAAAACTCTCATCAGGGTGGAGTGTAGAGGTTAGTGAGATGTGCCAGCAAGCTGATAAGAATGTGTAGGAGGAGTTTGGGGAGGGCATGGGAACGAGTTGTGAATTTGCTGAAGGGGAGGGCAGGCATGCATATGCTCAGTCTGGAGAGTGATGAGGGACTGCAGCATGTCCATTTGGTGTTCAGGACAGTTATCAGCTGCTCCGTCACTTCCTTATGGAACGCCTCGTTCTCTTTTCTGTCCCACTTCTCACTGTCCCTCCACTCCTTCAGGTCCATCTTTTCTGCAGCCGAGTGCAGCATCACATCCTGGAGCAGATCCTCCCTGCTCCACCTCGGCCGCTTTCTAATCCTACGGAGATGCTCTGCCGGGGTGGGAGGCTGGCTTCCCAAGGTCATTTCTGTGAAGCCCCAAAGCAGCAATTAACAGAAGCGCTATTGTTAGCTAAACATAGAGCAGTGATACACTGCATTAAAAAACACCACGGGTAACACATTTATCACTTTCTTGGTGACCCTAGGCAAGCACACATGAGCCAGAAGACCCCAAGAATGGTAACTGAATGCAGGGGCAGGGGCCTTGTTTATTACAGAAAAGCAATGTGAACAGGCCACGTGGCTCTTGGGGGGAGCCAACACTCAATAACTTTCCCAACATTTTCCACAGGTGGTGGTCACTTTGGAAGATATGTTGCTGCTGAGGGTGAGCAGGGAAGCAAGGGTGCACCTGCTACACGCTTGTGGCTTTCATCATGGTCCCTATGCTGCCCGCCTGTGTGCAGTGATGGTCCTTGCCCAAGTAATTGCAGAGTGGCATGGGAAAGTGTCTCTTAATGGGGCAAGGAACAAAGCAGCTCTGCCCAGGAACCTGTGGCAGAGGATTGCCAAGTACCTCCAGAAAAGTTTCCTAGAGATCTCTGTGGAGGATTCCCTTGACAGAGTTCATCAACTCGCTGTTCCACCGTACTGCCTAGCTGTGTGGGGAAATGCACAGCACACAGAAACAAGCCAGCGTTCTACAATTCTCTACCCACAACCCACTTCAGCACTTCACAAAAGCAAACCCCTTACCAGGGGTCTCCTCTCCTGCTTCTGGCTCACCAGACAGTGACTGCTGTGACTGGCTCGACACCTCTGGAGTGGAGAAGAGCTCCTGGCTGGATACATCATGGGGCTCCGAATCTTCTTCAGCCTCCACCTCTTCATGGATGACTTCCTCCTTGTGGCAGGTCCACTTTCCACTGGCTCCAGACCCACCGAAGTATCACGGTGGTCTTAGCAGTGGATGTGGGGTCGCCACCAAAAAGTGTCCAACTCCTTGTAAAAATGGCAGGTCTGGGGCGCAGCACCAGAGCAATGGTTTGCCTCCCACACCTTGTGGTAAGCGTTCCTCAACTCCTTGACCTTTGCCCTGCACTGCAGCGTGTCCTGGTCATATCCCTTTTGGCACAAGCTGTGCGCAGTCTGGCCATAGGTATCGTAATTCCTATGGCTAGAGTGCAGCTGGGACTGGACAACCTCCTCTTCCCAAATGCCGATGAGATCCAGCAGCTCAGTGTTGCTCCAAGTGGGAGATCATTTTGTACATGGAGCCACCATGGGCACCTGGGAAAATGTGATGAGACCTCTCCACGTGTCGCCAAGCAAACTGGAAGGGGAATTTCAAAATTCCTGGGGCTTTAAAGGGCTGGGCGGATAGCAGGGGTGCTGAAACAATGTGTATAGTGGAGGTGCTGAGAGCCATTGAACTGAACTGTAAACCCTGTATGTAATGGAAATCACTTCAAGCCAGGGAATGCAGCAGCACCCCCTAGTTCCAGCACGTATCGTGGTCACCTGGGGGCAGGGCAGCAGAGATGGAACCGCTGACCAGAGTGGTCAGGATGGGCACTGTGGGACACCTGCCGGAGGCCAATAACAGCGCTGAAATCAACCGGAGTATCTAAACTGGCACTGCGGTGCTGAAGCCTCGGTACAAAAAAATTGTATGCCTCTCATCGGGGTGGTTTTTTTGCAGCACTGCAACTGAGGAGTTTTGGTGCAAAAAGTGGCTTTGCAGTGTGTATACCTCTGTGGTTTCAGCGCAAAAACTTTTTGGTGCAAAAACTTGCCAGTGTAGACAAAGCCTTACATATGACACTTCAGTTAATACACTCCAGAATGATATCAACTTTTTACACAACTGCATCACATTGCTGAATCATGCAATTTGTGAGCCACTATAACCCCCTGATCCTTTTTCTATAGTACTGCTGACTACCCAGTTATTCCCTATTTTGTAGTTGTACATTCGATTTTGCCTTCCTAAGTGTAGTATTTTGCACGTGTCTTTATTAAATATTATTTTGTTGATTTCAGACCAATTCTCTAATTTTTCAAGGTCATTTTGTATTCTAATCCTGTCCTCCAAAGTGCTTGCAACTAGGGCTGTCAAGTGATTAAAAAAATTAATCGTGATTAACAATAATAGAATGCCATTTAAATAGTTTTGGATGTTTTCTACATTTTCAAATATATTGATTTCAATTACAACACAGAATACAAAGTGTACAGTGCTCACTTTATATTTATTTTTAATACAAATATTTGCACTGTAAAAAACAAAAGAAATAGTATTTTTCAATTCACCTAGCACAAGCACTGTAGTGCAATCTCTTTATCATGAAAGTTGAACTTACAAATGTAGAATTATGTACAAAAAACCCTGCATTCAAAAACAAAAACATGTAAAAAATTTAGAGCCTACAAATCCAATCAGTCCTACTTCTTGTTCAGCCAATCGCTCAAACAAGTTTGTTTACATTTGCAGAAGATAATGCTGCCTGCTTCTTGTTTACAATGTCTCCTAAAAGTGAGAACAGATGTTCGCATGGCACTGTTGTAGCCGGTGTTGCAAGATATTTACATGCCAGATGCACTAAAGATTCATTTGTCCCTTGATGCTTCAATCACCAATCCAGAGGACATGCATCCGTGCTGATGATGGGTTCTCCTCAATAACAATCCAAAGCAGTGCAGACCAACGTAAGTTCATTTTAATCATCTGAGTCAGATGCCACCAGCAGAAGGTTGATTTTCTTTTTTGGCAGTTTGCATTCTGTAGTTTCCACTCCAGAGTGTTGCTCTTTTAAGACTTCTGAAAGCATGCTGCACACGTCCCAATCAGATTTCGGAAGGCACTTCAGATTTTTAAATCTTGGGTCAAGTTCTGTAGCTATTTTTAGAAATCTCACATTGGTACCTTCTTTGCGTTTTGTCAAATCTGCAGTGAAGGTGTTCTTAAAATGAACAACATGTGCTGGGTCATCATCCAAAACTGCTATAACAATGAAATATATGGCAGAATACAGGTAAAACAGAACAGGAGACACACAATTCTCCCCCAAGGAGTTCAGTCACAAATTTAATTAACGCATTATTTTTTTAATGAGCGTCATCAGCATGGAAGTATGTCCTCTGGAACAATGGCTGAAACATGAAGAGGCATATGAATTTTTAACACATCTGGCACATAAATATCTTGCGATGCCAGCTACAACAGTGCCATGCGAACACCTGTTCTCACTTTCAGGTGACACTGTAATTAAGAAGTGGGCAGCATTAGCTCCCGTAAATGTAAACAAACTTGTTTCTCTTAGCGATTGGCTGAACAAGAAGAAGGACTGAGTGGACATGTAAGCACTAAAGTTTTACATTTTGTTTTTGAGTGCAGTTATGTAACAACAACAAAATCTACATTTGTAAGCTGCACTTTCATGATAAAGAGATTACAGTCCAGTACTTGTATGAAGAAAAAGAAAGAAAAAAGAAAAATACTATTTCTTTTGGTTATGCTTTTTACAGTGCAAATATTTGTAATAAAAAATAACAAAGTAAGCACTATACACTTTGTATTCTGTGTTGTAATTGAAACTGACATTTGAAAATGTAGAAAAACATCCAAAAATATTTAATAAATTTCAATTGGTATTCTATTGTTTAACAATGCGATTAATCATGATCAATTTTTTTAATTGTGATTAATTTTTTTAAGTTAATCGCGTTCGTTAACTGCAATTAATTGACAGCCCTACTTGCAACCCCTCCCAGCTTGATGTCATAAGCATGCTCTCCACTCTGTTATCGAAGTCATTAATGAAAATATTGAGTCGTATCTGACCTCTGTGGGACCCCACTAGTTACATCATGTAATATGAAGAAAGGATTTCAGATGTTATTATGAATAACTAGGCTAGAAGTTTTGCAATGTACTAGTTTCTGGTAAAATTTGCATGTGGTTCTGTGACACTAAGATAATGGGTAAAGCCACTGATGTCAATGCATATAGGATCCCTGTGTTGTTTGTTTTCTGCAGTGAATAGCTATATGTGAAGCAACATCAGGGGATCCAAACATTAACAGCCCTACCAGCTGCTTGTTTTGAATGTTCTCAACAATGTGCATTTGAGGAATACATGGGGTCCAACCATTTTCGGTGCAGTGAGCTGCTGCTCACTGGGGTAGTAGCAGTAGTGCTTAAGGGCTTGTCTAAACACCAAAGTTGTACCGCTTTAATTATATTGGTGTTGTTAAAGTGGTACAGCCCCCTTAGCATGGATGCAGTTATAGAGGTATAACTTATTCTGGTCAAAGAAAGGGAATAAAGCATCTTTATACTGATAGAACTTCATCCACACTAGGAGTTGCACTGATGTATCTATTTCTGTAGAAAAATCACAGCCCTAATTGAAATAGTTAAATAGGTACAAACACTGTGTCTAGATCTTGGCAGCTGAGAGAGCTCATCCATTGCCCTGTTAGCCATAGATAGGCAATTGGTCTTCCTCACCCAGCAATCTACAGACCACATCACCTCCCACTTCACCACATCTAGTTTAAACTTCTTGTCTTTACTTTCCACACCCTCCATAGCCAAACTTGTCTTTTATCATGGCACCCCGGCTCCTCAGCTCCAACCTCAATCCCTGTTTGTCCATCTCTCTCACAGGCATCTGCTTGTCTTCTTTCACACTGCTGCCCACACCTGGAATGTCCTCCCATTTCTGGTCCACCAAACCACTCCCCTCTTCTCATACAAATCACCATCTCAGACCCATTTTTTTGGCAATGCTCACAAGCAGTGAGTCAATAATAATGGCTATTATTCTTTTAATTTACATATTAACTGAACCATCAAGATGAGCACATCACTGCGCAGCAGAAACACGTATACTTATTGCTATAACTCTAGTCTTTCCTCACCTCATTCCCACTTTATGGTTTCTCATCTCAACTTCTCAAACCTCTTCTAAAATTAGAGTGTAAATTCTCAGGGACCATTTGAACTGCAAAGCACCTGGCACAGCTCTGGGTACTGTAAAAGTGAAAGTGCCTCACTTTGAGTAACCAGCTGTCATAAATACAATGCCTAGTAATGGCGTAGGGTGATTTTGTTCTTGGGTGAGACTGGCATGGCTCAATTGGAATAGCAGTCTTTGGAAACCAATGGAAGCCAAGCAACAGATCAAAGCAAACATTTCTGCTGTTATCTAGTTGATTGCTACAGTGGCAAGCTGATTCGGGGTATATTTAGCCACTTACTGGTAAACCTCATATAAAGAAAGTTGTCTAATTTTATTTTTTGTTTTAATCTCTCCCCAGTTGCTGCCAAGAAAGAGCCCGGGGATGTTCTATGGTATCCAAGTGAGAGGTGCCTTAGAAATACTATTGCTAGACAGCGTAGCTAAGAGTTTATAAGGTAATTGTCCTTGAGGTCAGAGACATACTTGAAAATATCTGCTGTCACAACCACAATTTCCTTTTTGTGAAAAAACAAATCGTCTCTAGATCACTGTATAAGAAGAAGAGGTTTAAGAGTCTTTCTGCAAAGACCATACCTTTTTGCAGCAACTGTTCTCATTTTGTGGTCAGCACTGGAGTTCAGTTACTCTAGGTGGGTGCCATTACAATTCTAGGGCCAGAATCTCAGCACATGGCTAGATCCTCAACTTGTGTAAATGGATGTAGCTCCATTAATTACAATGAGCTAAACTGACTTACAGCAGCTGAGTATCTGACCTCTAATGTTTACCTCCCTGAAAAATTTACTTTGGAATACTTTAGCATTTGCAGTATTCCTTATAATTACAGTGGGAGTACACCAACTACCATGGTATTCTCAGCTACTGCTTGTTCTTCCCACCTCTACTTACTGGCTTGTGGATTAACACATTTTTGTCCGCTCTTGGCCTCATTAGAAACAGCATGATCAATGGGCGGCAGCATCCCTTTCTCCTGTTCTCCTATGATATTCTCTTCCTGGTGACTTCCATCTGCTCCCACAGTTTTAATTACCACCTTTATGCCAATGATTCCCAAATCTACCTCTCTACTGGAGTGGAATAACTGATTGTTTTGATTCATTGGCAATTTTGTAAAAGAAAATGAAAAAAAAATCATTTTGGGTTGAATGAAACATTTCATCCAATCTGAAACGAAATGTTTCTTGCATTTAAGGTGCTGGGGCTTGGGTTTTTTTAAAGAAATTTAAAAGGAAATTTGTAGGAAATTTCAAAACAAAAAGTTGTTTCAGATCAGAAAAATCAAAATGTTGTGTTTCAAAAGTGTCTAAGAAAAGTTTTGTTTTAAACCATGAACTATGGTAAAACCAAGATGAATTCACGAAACTTTTTGATGTCGCCAAGCCTGCATTTTTTGCCTAAAACTGTTTCAGTCAAAAAATGTCACCCTGCTCTAGTCTCTACCCTAACCTCTAGCTCTGTCCAGTCTCACAGCTCCACTTGACTCTCTGCTATCATAAACTCTACCCTTCCAAAGCTGAATTGCTTGTTTTTCTTCCTAATCCTTCTCCTCTCCTCTTGATAACTTCACTCTCCTAGTTCCCAATGTCACATACTCTGTCACCTTTAATTCCTCTCTCCCTATACACAGAGGGCTAGTTTTTAAAAACACCTAAGTCCTATTTTCAAAAGGGACTTAAGACTTAGACTCCTAAGTCTTACTGAAAGCCAGTGGGACTTAGGCTTTTACATGCCAAAGCCACTTTTAAAAATGGAACTAGGATCCTAAGTCCTCAAGGCATTTTAGAAAATTGTTCCTCAGACTCTTTACATCCTGTTCCTTCCTGTGCTCTGTAACAAAACCCTATCTCTTCCTCCATATAACTAAAATTCTTATCCATGTGTGATGGGGTGTTCACCCCACACCGGAAAGGAAGGGGTTAAAAGCGGCCTAGGGAGGCTGTTCAGGGAGCAGCCAGTCGGAGAGGGGCTGCACAGACCAATCTATCAGGGCCCAGTGGGCTTACATAAAAGGAGTTGCAGGGCCAGAGACAGTCAGTTGCTGCAGGGAGCCCAAGGAGAAGGAACTGTGTTCCTAGCAAGCTGCAGGAAGGTAGCACCTTGGACAGAGCAGTTGTTGGCAGGATCTGGGGGAGCAAGAGGGAACTCCTGGGTGGTTGCTGGGATTTGCAGGCTGGAGGACCTGAGAAGAGGGTGAAGAAGGTGCTAAGGCCGCAGGGATATGGTCCAGGGAATTGAAGCAGCAGTATTGGTGCAGAAGTTACGGTGAGGCTGCTATCTACAGGGTCCCTGGGCTGAACTATAGAACCGGGAGATACTTCTCCTCCCCAACCTGGAAGGGAAAAAAACATGGAAGGTGCCATGGCCAGAGGATGCTGCAGTTCCTGGGCTTAGATGGGTCTGCAGGCAGAGAAGGCAGCAGAAGAAGCACCATCGGAGAGGGCATGCTGGCTGAGAGAGCTAATCCCTGAGATGCCCAGCAGGAGGTGCTGGTCTGGTGAGTGAACTCCATCACAACATGCCTTAAACATTTTTAGATTTCTTACTGTAACTTTCTCCTCCCTGATCTCTTCACATCTCATCGCTCGACAACCCCAGTCTATCCAAAATGCAGCTGCTAGAGTCATCTTCCTCCCCGGCACTCTGCAACTATTTGAGTAGCATCCTCTCTTTTAACACAGCAGGTTCATGCTGTCATAACTATAAAGGGAAGGGTAACAGCCCTCCTGTGTACAATACTATAAAATCCCCCCTGGTCAGAGACTCCAAAATCCTTTTACCTGTAAAGGGTTAAGAACCTCAGGTAACCTGGCTGACACCTGACCCAAAGGACCAATAAGGGGACAGGATACTTTCAAATCTTGGGGGGGGGGAAGGCTTTTGTTTGTGCTCTTTGTTTTGGGGGTTGTTCGCTCTTGGGACTAAGGGGAACCAGATATCAATCCATGCTCTCCAAATCTTTCTCAACAAGTCTCTCATATTTCAAACTTGTAAGTACAGCCAGGCAAGGCATGTTACTTTTATCTTTGTTTTCTCAACTTGTAAATGTACCTTTTACTAGGGTGTTTACCTCTGTTTGCTGTAACTTTGAACCTAAGTTCTAGAGGGGGTTCCTCTGGGCTCTTTAAGTTTGATTACCCTGTAAAGTTATTTTCCATCCTGATTTTACAGAGAGAATTTTTACCTTTTTCTTTAATTAAAAGCCTTCTTTTTAAGAACCTGATTGATTTTTCCTTGTTCTAAAATCCAAGGGGATTGATCTGGACTCACCAGGAATTGGTGGGGGGGAAAGGGAAGGGGGGGAATGATTAATTCCTCCTTGTTTTAAGATCCAAGGCGTTTTGGATCAGTGCTCACCAGGGAGTTGGTGGAAGAGTCTCTCAAGGCTACCCAGGGAAGGGAGTTAGCCCATTGGGAGTGGTGGCAGCAGACCAGATCTAAGCTAGTAGTTAAGCTTAGAAGTTTTCATGCAGTCCCCCACATTTGTACCCTAAAGTTCAGAGTGGGGAAGGAGCCTTGACATGGTGGCAGAGCCGTGGGATCATTTTAAACCAAAAGCCAGTAAGATTTTTTTTTTCTCCTTTCTAGCTGCTTTCTAGCAGAGCTGAAGGTAGATGCATATCTTATCTCATCCTTGCATGAAGGCAGAGATGTTAAGTTTTTTTTAAGAAGGGTCTTTGTTAAGAGAAGGGTTCACGCAGTGAGCAAGCAGCTGGCAAAAAGAATTTACAAGCTGACTTTTTTTTTTCTTTCTACCTCTTGGGTATAGCTAGTTAAAAAGTCTCTGTTAACTAAGCCAGCCCTGAGCTGAGTGCATCCCAGTTTCAGTGAACTGCAGAGGGGTGTGGCCCAGTACAAGAAAGCAGGAAAATGACTACCAGTGAAGCAGCAAACTAGAACTGGCTAGACTGGAACCCTAACAACCCCTCTCCAGGTACCACTTCCCGTCCCAGAAAATTCCCCACCTACAAGGCAGGCGATGATACTGAGGCCTTCTTAGAAAATTTTGAAAGGGCCTGCCTTGGGTACAGCATCTCTACAGACCAGTACATGTTAGAGCTGAGGCCGCAGTTCAGTGGACCCTTAGGAGAGGTGGCGGCTGAAATACCTAAGGAACACATGAACAGTTATGAACTTTTTAAAAACAAGGCCAGAATCAGAATGGGGCTAACACCTGAGCATGCCCTTTGGCGGTTCAGAGCCCTAAGGTGGAAACCAGACGTGTCATTTACCCGACGTGCCTACCACATTGGGAAAAATTGGGATGCCTGGATATCAGGCGCAAGTGTTAAATCTACAAGAGAGTTGCCCTTCCTAATGCAAATGGAGCAGTTTTTAGAGGGTGTTCCTACAGAAATAGAAAGGTACATCCTAGATGGGAAGCCCAAAACTGTAACCGAGGTGGGGGAGATTGGAGCCAAATGGGTGGAGGTGGCAGAAAAGAAAAAAACTAGTAGCAGTTGGAGCGAATATCAGAAGGGGCAACCCGAAACAAAACCTTACCACTGGGGACAACCCAAGGCCCCACCTACATCCCAAGAGAAACCCCAGATGTCCCCAACCAACATCGCCCCGGTGATACCTTAGCAGGGCGATGTTTTAAATGTAATGAACTGGGACATATAAAGGCCCACTGCCCCAAGAACCCCAACCAATTACAGTTCATTACACCACAATCACACCAAAGATCCCTAGGCCCAGATGCCTCTCAAATACCCTCGGAGCGAAGGGAAACCTTGAGAGTGGGCGGAAAGAAGGTTATCGCGTGGAGGGACACTGGGGCACAAATGTCAACTATCCACCAATCCCTAGTGGACCCCAAACTCATCAACCCGGAGGCTCCGGTGACAATTCAACCCTTCATGTCACACTCTGTAACCTTGCCTACAGCCAAGTTACATGTCTAGTACAAGGGCTGGTCAGGAATGTGGACTTTTGCAGTATATGACAATTATCCCATCCCTATGCTGCTGGGGGAAGACTTGGCCAACCATGTGAAGCTAGCCAAGAGGGTGGGAATGGTCACCCGCAGCCAGGCTAAGCAAGCTTTCACACCCATCCCTGTTCCTGAGCCATCCACCAGGGCCCTGTTTGTGTTACCAGAGACCCAGACAGATGCTGGTTAGGCCTCAATTGGAGTATTGTGTCCAGTTCTGGGCACCGCATTTCAAGAAAGATGTGGAGAAATTGGAGAGGGTCCAGAGAAGAGCAACAAGAATGATTAAAGGTCTTGAGAAAATGACCTATGAAGGAAGGCTGAAAGAATTGGGTTTGTTTAGTTTGGAAAAGAGAAGACTGAGAGGGGACATGATAGCGGTTTTCAGGTATCTAAAAGGGTGTCATAAGGAAGAGGGAGAAAACTTGTTCACCTTAGCCTCTAAGGATAGAACAAGAAGCAATGGGCTTAAACTGCAGCAAGGGAAGTCTATGTTGGACATTAGGAAAAAGTTCCTAACTGTCAGGGTGGTTAAACACTGGAATAAATTGCCTAGGGAGGTTGTGGAATCTCCATCTCTGGAGATATTTAAGAGTAGGTTAGATAAATGTCTATCAGGGATGGTCTAGACAGTATTTGGTCCTGCCATAAGGGCAGGGGACTGGACTTGATGACCTCTCGAGGTCCCTTCCAGTCCTAGAATCTATGAATCTATGAATCTAGGTGGTGGAACCGGATCCCCTGCCAACGACTGCAACAGCCATAGTGGAGCCAATCCCAGAGACCCAGTCAAAGCCAGTCCCAGAACCAGAACTGACAACACAACCAGCACCAGAACCATTGCCAGCACTGAGTACAGCGTTTGCAAACCCGTCTACAACTCCAATGCCAGAGGGCACCAGCGAACCTGAACTGGCAGAAACAGTAGATAACCCTACCCAAGAGGCTCAGCCAGAGCCTGAAATACCACATAGTGCACCAGCGGACAGTGGTTCACAGTCAACGGAAACAGCCCCAGTACCTGCATCGCTTCCAGAGGGACCAAGCCCAAGTCCACAGTCCAAGGAGGAACTGATGTCTCCAGCATCAAGAGAACAGTTCCAGGCTGAGCAGGAAGCAGATGACAGCCTTCAGAAAGCTTGCGCGGCAGCACGGAGCACCCCATCGCCTCTCAGCTCTTCTAACCGATCCCGGTTTGTTGTAGAACAAGGACTTTTATCAAGGAGACTCTTTCTGGTGGGCACCAGGAAGACTGGCATCCTCAAAGACAGTTGGTAGTTCCCACTAAGTATCGGGTAAAGCCCACAATCATCCCAGTGACCATTCTGGGGTGAACAGAACCAAAGACTGGTTGGGGAAGTCCTTCCACTGGGAGGGAATGGGCAAGGATGTTGCTAATTATGTCCGGTCTTGTGAGGTGTGCCAATGAGTGGGAAAGCCCCAAGACCAGGTCAAAGCCCCTCTCCAGCCACTACCAATAATTGAGGTCCCATTTCAGCGAGTAGCTGTGGATATTCTGGGTCCTTTCCCAAAGACGACACCCAGGGGAAAGCAGTACATACTGACTTTCATGGATTTTGCTACCCGATGGCCGGAAGCAGTACCCTTAAGCAACACCAGGTCTAAAAGTGTGTGCCAGGCATTAGCAGACATTTTTGCCAGGGTAGGTTGGCCCTCCGACATCCTTACAGATTTGGGAACTAATTTTCTGGCAGGGACCATGAAAAACCTGTGGGAAGCTCATGGTAGGTGAATCACTTGGTTGCCACCCCTTACCACCATCAAACCAATGGCCTGGTGGAGAGGTTTAATGGAACTTTGGGGGCCATGATACGTAAATTCGTAAATGAACTAGTGTTACAGCAGTTGCTTTTTGCCTACAGGGCTGTACCACATCCCAGTTTAGGGTTTTCACCATTTGTACTTGTGTATGGCCGCGAGGTTAAGGGGCCATTACAGTTGGTGAAGCAGCAATGGGAGGGGTTTACGCCTTCTCCAGAAACTAACATTCTAGACTTTGTAAGCAACCTACAAAGCACCCTCTGACACTCTTTAGCCCTTGCTAAAGAAAACCTAAAGGATGCTCAGGAAGAGCAAAAGGCCTGGTATGATAAGCATTCCAGAGAACGGTCCTTCAAAGTAGGAGACCAAGTCATGGTCTTAAAGGCGCTCCAGGTCCATAAAATGGAAGCGTCATGGGAAGGACCATTCACAGTCCAGGAGCGCCTAGGAGCTGTTAACTATCTCATAGCATCCCCCACCTCCAACATAAAGCCTAAAGTATACCATGTTAATTCTCTTAAGCCCTTTTATTCCAGAGAATTAAAGGTTTCCCAGTTTACAGCCCAGAGAACAGATGACACGGAGTGGCCTGAAGGTATCTACTATGAAGGAAAAAGTAATGGTGGTGTGGAAGATGTGAACCTCTCCGCGACCCTTGGACGTCTGCAGCTACAGCAGATCAAGGAGCTGTGCACTAGCTTTGCGCCAATGTTCTCAGCCACTACAAGACGGACCGAACGGGCATACCACTCCATTGACACAGGTAATGCTCACCCAATCAGAACCCCACCTTACCGGGAGTCACCTCATGCCCAAACTGCTATAAAAAGGGAGATCCAGGACATGCTACAGATGGGTATAATCCGTCCCTCTAACAGTGCATGGGCATCTCCAGTGGTTCTAGTTCCCAAACCAGATGGGGAAATACGCTTTTGCATGGACTACTGTAAGCTAAATGCTGTAACTCATCCTGACAACTATCCAATGCCATGCACAGATGAGCTATTGGAGAAATTAGGACATGCCCAATTCATCTCTACCTTAGACTTAACCAAGGGGTACTGGCAAGTACCACTAGATGAACCCACCAAGGAAAGGTCAGCCTTCGTCACCCAGGCAGGGGTGTATGAATTCAATGTACTTCCTTTCGGGCTGTGAAATGCACCCACCACCTTCCAAAGACTTACAGATGGTCTCCTAGCAGGATTGGGAGAATCTGCAGTTGCCTACCTCGATGATGTGGCTATTTTTTCTGATTCATGGGCAGAACACCTGGAGCACCTGGAAAAAGTCTTCGAGCACATCAGGCAGGCAGGACTAACTGTTAAGGCTAAAAAGTGTCAAACAGGCCAAAACAGAGTGACTTACCTGGGGCACCACACTACAGCCAAATCGTGCCCCACTGACAGACCTAACCAGACAGAAACAGCCAAATGCAGTTCAGTGGACTGATGAGTGTCAAAAGGCCTTTAACCAGCTTAAGGTGACACTCATGTCTGACCCTGTGCTAAGGGCCCCAGACTTTGACAAACCGTTCCTAGTAACCACAGATGCGTCCAAGTGGGGTGTGGGAGCAGTTTTAATGCAGGAAGGACCGGATCAAGAATTCCATCCTGTTGTGTTTCTCAGCAAGAAACTGTCTGAGAGGGAAAGCCACTGGTCAATCAGCGAAAGGGAATGCTACGCCATTGTGTACGCGCTGGAAAAGCTACGCCCATATGTTTGGGGATGGCGTTTCCAACTACAAACAGACCATGCTGCGCTACTGTGGAAGCAGAGAAAGAACTGACAGGAAGGGGATGCAATGCATGACAGTTCGTTAGCAAGAGTTAGGCTAACTGTAACCCTAATAATGCGAGATTTGTAGAAGCGAGGAATGTGTGAGGCAAGTGGGAAAGAACTGTGTGAGAAGTTGTTGCGACCTTGTGTAGATAATGTGTAGATAATATGGAATGTAGACTAAGAGTCTACATTAGTGAGCAAAACAAGATATCAGAATGACCTATGTATAAACAAAATGCAGCTGTTGCTCATTATTGTCTGTAACAAAAGGTATAAATGCTTGCTGTAATTGTTTACCTGTTGAGAGACCTGCTTAGCTCTCTCCCTCTATGCAATTGATAGAGAGAAAATAAAGCGTCTGATTTGCTGTACCCAAACAAAAAGTGAGAACTCTGTTATTCTCTGACAATTTGGGGGCTCGTCCGGGATGGCAACACCCGCAGAGGTACTGGCAGCTGCTACGGATCGTTCCCCTTCGAACCCCATGGCGCCACAATAGAGGTAGGAGACCTTTTGAAATCTCTATTGGGGTGTCGGAGGAGGACTGTCCGTGGGGCCGTCTGTCCCTGTTGGGCTCACGCCATCCGAACTTATTAACTGTGCAGCAAGGTCAGATGCTGAGCGGCGTAGGGGAATTGTTTGCCGCCCCCTGTATGCATATGCGAGGTGCATAGGTATGCACCGGTGTTGAGGGGTTGTTACCCCCTCAGGAGGGGTTGTTACCTCCTCAAGTGATGCATCGAGGTACTTGGGAATAGTACCTGGAATAAGGCCTTGGTGAGTGTGTGTGTGTGTGCGCACACCAGTGTGAATTGAGTGTTACCGGAAGACGCCCAGAGTACTCTGCGAAGTCTTTTGGCTCGTGACCAGAACTACTCTAACGCAAGCCCGGTAACTAGAGGATCTTTTAGGAGATCCGACCCACGGTGGGCTAACTCGGCCTGGCATCGTCCGGCGAGGAGGCTACTTGGGTCTAGGAGTGTGTGAACCCATCTTCCCTCCCCTTTTCCTCTCCGTGTGAGCCACTGACAGTCTGATCATCTCACTGGATGCAACAGAGTAAGCGGCGCCGTCTCTCTGAAACTAGCCGATGCTCTCTGCAGAAGGGAGGTGTAGGAGGGTCATGGCTATCCTCGTTAGTCTCTCCTGTGTGAATACCCTGTAGGGAGAGATCCTTAGTTTATGTGCCGCTAGCGCGGACAGGGCATCCTCCTCCCTGTGTGTGTGATTGGAAAATGGGTGGGGGACAGTCTAAGCATTCCCTCTCACCCCCTAAGGGTACCCCAGCTTATTTCATGTACGTACATTATGGTCCGACAACCTGCAGGTATTTAGAGAATTAGAATCATTACACGCATGAAAATTCATCTAAACAATGCCCACTAGAAGGTACCTTCAATCTAGATAAGATCATACATCTCAGAGGAGCTTTTAATCACCAAAAAGCCTCCGAGACACAGTGGGAGCAATTTGTCTATTGAGGAAAGGAATGGGTTAATTTGACATTCAGCTTGGTCCAGAGATAAAGAGAAAGTTAATCTGCATTCAAGGTCAAGAATCAATGCAGACCAGGTTAAGTACAAAGAAAAACTGCTTTCGGCCCCAGCTGGCTGTGGAAAAAATATAGACATAGTCAAACCAAAGGCAATACAAGTTACAGTGCTGAGATTACATTTGCAAAGCTTAACTGTCCAGTGAGATCCAACAGTCTGCCTTTGCGACCCTGGAGCTGGCCTGGTTTGGGGACCCTGAAGAAGCAACAGGCAGCCGGCCTGGACTGGAATCACTGAAAAGACATTCCAGGAGATCTCAGGGTGTAAAAGAACTGCCCTCCCAAGAGAGGAAGCAAGTTGGAGATTGTACAGCACCTTCTCTGAATGTTACACACAGTCGTGGCCAGTCTGGACGTACGTATGTGAATATGAAAGTGTGCCTACTCTCAGTCGCAGTAAGTCTGAGAACCGGAGAGGGGTTTAGCATTCCTCTCTCCACCCTGGTTGATCGGGAAGGGTGTCAGGTGGATCTACCCCAGTCGTAGCAAGACTGGACAACAGAGAAGTTGGAGAAAAGGGAAGAGTTGTATACTTGATAACTAGAATTGAGCAATTAAGAGCATAGATCATGAACCAGGCAGCAGCTCAACCCTATGCCCAGGGCAAGTTGCAAGCCCTGAGACAGGACTTCCAGGCAAAAAAGGAAGCACTGGCTAAGCAAGTACCGGTCCTTCAGGGACTTGTCAGAATTTAACCATTTGTGTTTGCATATGCTGTAACAGCAGTGTGTTTGCCACAAGAGAAAATTGAATAGTTAAACGCCAATGGGCCATGCATTTTGCCCAAGTGGCAAGCCTCATGAGGGAGGACTCAGGTAGCCATGTGAGTAAGAATGTTTAAAGGAAGAGACCAGGAAGAGTGGGGGCTAGTTGAGAAGCCCACCCTCCTAGCTAAATTGGTAGTAAAAAAGCCAGTGCCCATGGAAGGGACGGTTCAGCGAGAAAAGCAGGATCGGGCCCAAGCTGGCATGCAACAGATAGAGAGATTGGAAAACAGGTTGGAAACTTTGAGGGCATAGTGGAAGGAAAGGAGTAAGTAATTATAAGCATGGGGATTTCAAATCCCCAGGATAAGAATTGGAATGGTAAAATGTGTGTAAGACAGAGTCTTTGTACCAAGGTGCAAGGCTCTCCTTTCTTCTGCAGAATAAAGCAACTCTTCCTTATCCCTGTCTGGCTGTTATTCGCTCTCAGCGAGGTGGACCCGATATTTCGGTCACAGTTACTGGCGACTCCGGTTAATGAATTTCTGTCTTATACATTTGGGCGTTAGGTGTGTGGACGGAACTGAGCCTCTCATTCATAATTCCTCGGGGTGGAAGCCATCGCGTGCGATGAAGCTCTGAGGTTGAATTGGGATCCTTCTGTCCCGTCCCCTGTAGCGGTCAGTATTAGTAGAAATTCCTGTAATAAGATCCTATTAGGCCATAATTCCCTCTGTTCTCTGTGTAATTCTCTGTTAGAGTGTCAGCAGGCAGATGGGTGGGTCTCTGGTAAAACCCTCTAAGGATAGCCCTTTGAATTATATGTTAAGTAAATGGCCTTTACCCGGTGTTCAGAAAAGAATGTCGAAGAGACGCTTGTTGCAGCTTTGCACCCAGGATTGGCCAGCCCTGGGCACTGATTGGCCCGAATCCGGATCTTTTGGATGTAAGCAGAGTCAGGATGAGCTCTACCCGGACATCTGGTGGTGAATTATGGCGAGTGTGGAAAAGAACTCCAGGGGCTGATCTTGTTTGCATAGGCACACCCACTCGCCTGGCATGAAACAACAGCAACTCAAAGTGGTTACTTTGGCTGGTGTGGGATCCCCAGTTTCTCTGTTATTGGGGCAGGAAGAATAAAGTTTTGTTACCCTGATTCTGTGAATCAAGGCCAGTGGAACTGTTGTATGACAGAAGGACTGAGGGAGTTCTTCACCATTACCTAAGTAGCACTGGCTTGACAAGGGGCATGGGTTACAAAACCCAGTGAATGGAGAGAGGATGGGGACAGGTATTTGTACCTGATGGGATGGGCCCCTCTCTGAGGGGTTGAAACACCAATTGCACTATCCCCTCTCTCCACTGTTGAATATCAAAGCTAAATTTGATTCCATTAGGAATCTAGTTACCGACTGCTGAGCTGAATTCACTTTGGGCCAATGGTGCACTAGCACTGGGGCTCCCCTACTACAATGAGCTGAAATTGCTAAGAGCTGAAATCACAAAAGAGCTGAGATCACTGAGGCTGTGTTAGCTAGTGGGAGAGCCTGAAGTTATATTGCTAAGCGGCTGGCGGAGCGGCGAGCAGAGTGGAGCCTTGCGAGCGGAGCGGCGAGCAGAGCGGAGCCTTGTGGGAGTGGCCCAAGGGACGGCTGAAGTGGAGCAGAGCTGAGCGGCTCACAGGTCGGTGAGCAGAGTGGAGCAGCTGCCAGAGCAGTTCGTGGGACAGCGGGAGCAGCTCATGGGACAGCTGGTGGAGTGGAGCAGCTCGTGGTGAAGGCTGCGGCGGAACCCCATTGGCCTCGGATCACGTGAGGTGCCCCTTAACACCCTGCGTGCCCCCCCCCCCGAACTCTGGGGCTGCACTGACCAGGGACAGAGACTTTGGGGGGTTGTTGGACTTTTGGGACTTTGGTGAACCTTGGGTTGCTGGTTTCAAGAACCCAAGGGAAAGGACACAGCCCAACTTGCTGGGGTGGGGTTTTTTTTGCTCATGGTTTGTGTTATGAATCCTGTTTGTGGTGTTTTTTCCAATTTAATGCTGATGTCATTTACCTCATGTTATTAAACATTTTCTGTTACACTCAGACTCCGTGCTTGCGAGAGGGGAAGTATTGCCTCTTAGGGGCGCCCAGGGGGTGGTATGTAATTGTCCCAGGTCACTGGGTGGGGGCTCGAGCCGGTTTTGCATTGTGTTATTGAAACGGAACCCCTAGATACAGAACCCGGCCCTTGTTGCTGCCAACTTAGATGGGCAGAAGGGTTACATGACATTCCGACTTACTTAACTCCCTTGCGCCTGGTACTGGAAAACCAGGCACCAGGACAAATAGATTATTGGTTTTTGTGGGATCTGTGTTTTATAAGTTTGAGATGAATTGGTATTGTTTAAAGTTGCAAAAACCGAGATTACTTTTGCCAGACACAGGAAACTAGTGTTGTTTAATATGGTATTTAGGATTTAATCCTTAAGGTGACTTAATGCTTTACAAGATTTAAAATGTTTTAACTAAAGACCAAAGGTTGTGGCTGCAGCAGGGTAGTCAAAGCCAGGAGAATAAAAGATTTGAATTTGGTTTTGGGTAACAAAATAGCAGATAAAAGATCTGGTAAAGAGAGAGAAGGACAGTGCCCCTGGCTCTGTGTGGTCAAGCTGTCACTTTACTAGGGGTGCATGGAGATTTTGTAAGCACAAAAGAAACAGTTACACCTTGTGTAGAAATTGATATGGCTAGTGTTGTGGAAATTGAATTGTGGATAGGATGTGCATTTTCCCCAGAACATGTGCAGTGTATATTGTAGCAGAGGTAAAAGAAATGCAAACCTACCAATATAGGTTGTGTTGTCTTTTTCAGATCACTGTGTGTTTGAAAGCAGGAGTTAGAAGTAAAAGGCAATCAAAAGTCTGGGAAAGTTAATTGTGTCCCTTTTTAAGTAAGAATCTTTAAGCTGTGGATAGCTTTAGATCTGGAAGCAAGCCAGAAAGCATCTGTATTAATGCAATTTTCTAACTAATAAGATAGGCAGCCCAGGTTTCAGTGGCTTCTATGAAACAAATACAAGGAAATATGGGATAATTCCTCTGTTTTGTTTAAAATCAACAAGAGTATGTGTATATAAAGGAAATATTTTAAGCAATGATTGACTACCCAGAAGGGGTAGACCTCTGTTCTTTTGTCTTTCAGATCATCAGAGAAAACGGATGCCAGCTGAACAGCATTCAATGTACCATGCATTTACTGGTACAATAGGAATTATTTTTGTGTTCAATGTCCTGTCTTGTGGTGTTTGTCTTGTGGCCAGAATTGTTGTGTTTAATATTTCCATAAGACAGTCTAGTTCAAAATTAAATAAAAGGGTTAAATAAAAAAAAGCAGATACTTATTTTATTCAACTTGAAATACAAAGTGTTTGGATAAATCAGGAAAATGTGATATACTAAAGTCTAATACATTTGCTTAAGTAAGAAAAAGAAACTTCATTGGCCAGAGATTTTTTTTTAATTGAAAAAATTGTTGTTAAAATTTGCATACCAACAGTCTTTGGAAGCAAGGACATGGAAGGTTAACCCACTGCCATATTGCCCATGGGATCCTTCTGGCTACCTCAGATTTCTAGCTGGGGAGGGAGGAAAGCTATTGGACACCAGAGGTTGTACCGAGTGGACTCCTCAAAAGTGGGTGTGCTTGTCCTGGTTTGTTGCTTC
>NC_048299.1:77841809-77903914 GCF_013100865.1 Trachemys scripta elegans
AAGGGAACACCGAGCAGAGAACCCTGGACAATGCCTACTGCTCCTCAAAGGTATCAAGGGAGCCAGCGGATGCCGCCCAGAGGAACTCTGCCCGGATGCGTGAACTGAGGGAGGATCGGAAATAGGCCCCACAGTCACAGAGAATCCCCTCAGCCAACATCCTCTCCCTGGTGTTATAGAGGGCCACCCTGTCCATGGCTAGGAGGAAGTTGACGAGGAGGTCCTGATCACAGAACCATAGGCAGGCAAGCAGAGGGGACTGCTGTTGTGGGGAGGTGGTGGGGAGAGACTGCTGTACCATGCAGAGCCAGGTCTGATGTGTGGGGGGGTGCCCCCTGCCTCAGGATAGGTTGGTCAGGCTGCTGTCTGAACTTAAAGAGACAGCATGCCAACACACTCACTCTACCCACAACACACACACTTCCCCAACACACACATTGTTCCTGAGTAGAGAAGGCCTTAGTCTACTGCAACCTGCTTCCATGAATCCCAGTCCTCCACCCCCTCATCCCTTCTCCATATCCTGCCAATCCTCATATATCCCCACTTAAATCCCTGCTCCCTGTCTCCTTCTCCAGGTGCAGCCTGGGCAGTTAATTGCCCCACTTAGCCAGCTTAACATTTCCAGCCCTGTGTGGTGTGGACACCCCATCACATACCCTTTTGGTGTTAATTGGAGCTCTCTCCAATTTAGCAAGTCTACTCCTTTTATAGCCAATTAAATATTAATATTAAACCTATCCATTACCATATTCACATTTCCACCATCTCTTTTTTGGCTCTTTATGTACATATCATTTAAATTAACAGCTGCAGCCAATGTCCTTCCCATGTTATCAATACAAATAGCATTTTAATTTAGATTCAAAATTCTCAGAAACTCTCATTAAAAGCTCTGCTAAAACCAGTTACGCTCCAACCTTGCCACAACATAACCCTGGGTCATGTCCTTACTAACTTCAATTTTCCCGTCTTACTGTCTCCAACTTATCTTTTACTCATGCTAACAAAGTCAATTTCCCATATTCCTCTATTCTTAACCTAACTTAAACAAAACCTAATTTCTACTTATTTCTTAACCTAACATGCTCTGTAGGGCACACCTACCAGACCTCATCCAAATCACCAGCCATGTGACCAATACAGCTAAAATCAAAGAACCCTGACACCTGTTAAAGTTGGGCCTCCAATTGTTTTATCTGCTCATACATTGGAAAGTGGAAGCCTTGTGTTTGGACTCTGGAAAGGAAAACTTTAGGGTTCATTTTTGTTCTGTGAGCTGTTCTCGCTGCTGATGACAGAAGCTCCACCTTCTGATACGTCACTGTTGTCTTGTAGTTTTGCAATATTTATTCTGCTATGAGGAGGTTCTGACTAAAGCCCCTTTTGGGATCATTTCAAACACAGAGTGCTCATTGAGCAATGATCTGTGATGGCATAACTGCAATTCTGAGTCCCCCTTGCTTGAAGGCTCCCTAAATGCACAATTTAGGCAATATCAGCTAGACATACCAGCACCCAGACACTTGAATGGCTAAAAGATGTCACCTCCAGTCCCCTCATAGGTGAAAGCTGATATTCAAGAGGCTCAAAGGCTTGTGTCAAAGCAGCCCAAACATCCAGCTCCAGAAATCTAAAAAAATATTGTCAAAGCTACATGCTCAGGCCTATGAACATACTGCAGTAAGCATGGCCTTGCTATGCAGAGCACTGTCTGCTTTGCTCAGAAGCATGTGTGCTTCCAAATTGGTCTGGGGCAATGGGAGTGGTGAAGAATGCCTCTCCCTTTTAAGTGGGAGCCCAGTATGTTCTGAGCATGCTCAGCCAGGTCTCCCCACCCCTTCACTGAAATCAGAAATGAACAGTTTGAAATTTTAATTTTCCCCTATAGCAAACACTTATTTTGGCCAGAAATGACTCTGAAGAGCGAAGGGTTTGCTAACCCTTCATATGTCTTGAAGGCTGTGTAGGTGCGCTCACCACTCGGGTACCTCCTGCTGTCTTGGGAATTAGCTCTGCATGCCACTGTCACTCCTGCTCTAGGACCTACATCTCTCCAAAGACTGTGATGTCCTCATCAGTGACAGCCCTCCGGCCATGCTACACACTGTGCACCCCCCTTCCGGGGGATCTGCAGTCCGCTGTTCAGCCACTTCCCTTAGTGGCTACTGCAGCAAATTGTCTGGCCACTTCGTCATAGCCTCTGCATCCTCTTTGCTCTTGCCCCAGCAGCCATCCAGGGCTATGTCTACACTACGGGGGGGGAGGAGGGGATCGATTTCAGATACGCAAATTCAGCTACAGGAATAGCATAGCTGAATTCGACGTATCTGATCCGACTTATCCCGCTGTGAGGACGGCGGCAAATTGACCGCCGCGGCTCCCCCGTCAACAGTGCTTACTCCTACCTGGGCTGATGGAGTATGCGCATCGATTCGGGGATTGATTATCGCGTCCTGACGAGACGTGATAAATTGATCGACGAAAGATCGATTTCTACCCGCTGATCTGGGTGGGTAGTGAAGACAAGCCCCAGGAGATGTCTCTCACTACCCCAGGCCCTGTGAGCAGCACTGCTCTGTCCAGGGTGCTGGAAGTTCTCTCAGGCCTCCAAAGACATAATCCTTCCTCTTTGGGCTCCCATCAGAGAACTGCCCTCCTCTGCCCTGCAGCTCCCTTTTTATATGGGTCTATTTGGCCCTGTTTGGTTGCTCCCTTCAGCCCTTCTCGGATTGGCTGCATCCTGTGCAGCCTCCCTAGGGCTCCATTAACCCCTTAGAGCCCAGCATGGGGCAGGCACCTCATCACAGAAGCGTTTAATGGCCTGGTGGGCCAGGCCAGTTTGTTTACCTGCCCCGTCTGCAGGTTCAGCCTATCGCGGCTTCCACTGGCTAATGGGGGTGGTGGGAAGTGGCACCAGCACATCCCTCGGCCTGCGCCGCTTCCCGCCGCCCCCATTGGCCTGGGACGGCAAACCGCGGCCAGTGGGAGCCGTGATCGGCCGAACCTGCGGGCACGGCAGGTAAACAAACTGGTCTGGCCCGCCAAAGTGCTTACCCTAGTGGGCCGCGGGTCAAAGGTTGCCAATCCTTGGCCTAGTGTTTAAGAAACAGCACTGTTTCTAATCCAAAGGTCTGCAGGAAGGGTGGAGCTAGAATTTTCTGGGAGGGATTCTCCCCTCCGCTATGGATCCTGTACACCACTATGCATCTGAAGAAGTGGGTTTTTTACTCACAAAAGCTTATGCCCAAATAAATTTGTTAGTCTTTAAGGACTCCTCATTGTTGTTTTTTACACCACTATAGTGGCACACAGAGACCATAAAGGCCCCTTAGCTGACCAGAAGAGAATTCCAGCATCACTGGCATGGTGAGGTCAGGGTGAGTAGTGGGAGGGGGCATGTCAGAGCAGGATTATAGCACACACTCCTTTGTCATAGGTAGCACCAGGAAGTCTGCTGTAGATTACAGTAGCTCACAAGGCCCCAGGACAGTCCCAAATCCCAAGGTTGTAAAGGTGGCTTAAAGTCACCCTTGTCCCCCATCTTCCTGGGTTATGCCTCTGTGGGCAGTACCTTCTGGAGGCATAGTGCATATCTCAGTCTCTATGGAAAATAGATGGGACTTTCTCAGTGTTATACTCAGAGACTCAGAGATTTTATGGCCAGAAAGGACCATTATGATTCTCTAGTCTGACCTCCTGCACATCAAGGCCACAGAACCTCGCCTATCTCCTCCTGTAATAGACCCCTAACATGTGGCTGAGTTACTGAAGTCCTCAAATCATGATTTAAAGACTCCAGGTTACAGACAATCCACCATTTACTTTATTTTGTACCAGCAAGTGACCTGTGCCTCATGCTAGAGAGGAAGGTGAAACCCCCCCAGGGTCTCTGCCAATCTGACCTGTAGGGAAATTCCTTTTTGACCACACATATGGCAATCAGTTGGATCCTGAGCATCTCAGCAAGACTCACCACTCAGACACCTGGGAAAGAATTCTCTGTAGTAACTCAGAGCCCTTCCCATCTAGTGTACCATCACCGGCAGTTGGGGTATTTGCTACTAGCAGTTGCAGATTAACTAGAGTGGCATGTGGCCCATCTCATCATACCATCCAGTCCATAAATTTATCAAGCTCAGTCTTAAAACAAGTTAGGTTTTTTCCCCCCACTGCTCCCATTGGAAGGCTGTTCCAGAATTTCACTCCTCTGATGGTTAGAAACCTTTATCTAATTTCAAGCCTAAACTTGTTGATGACCACTTTATTGCCATTTGTTCTTGTGTCATCATTGATGCTTAACTTAAATAATTCTTCTCCCTCCCTGGTATTTATCCCTCTGAGGTATTTATAGAGAGCAATCATATCTCCCCTCAGCCTTCATTTGGTTAGGCTAAACAAGCCAAGCTCTAAAAGTCTCCTCACATAAGGTTTTCCACACCTCTGATTATCCTAGTATCCTTTCTCTGCACCTGTTCTAGTTTGAATTGATCTTTATTAAACATGGGAGACCAGAATGGCACACAATGTTCCAGATGAGGTTTCACCAGTGCCTTGTATAATGGCAATAACACTTCCCTATCTCTACTGGAAATACCTCGCCTGATGCATGCTAGGATTGCATTAGCCTTTTTTCACAGCAACATCACATTGCGGTTCATAGTCATCTTGTGATCAACCAATACACCCAGGTCTTTCCCCTCCACTGTCGCTTCCAACAGACACGTCCCCAACTTATAGCAAAAATTCATGTTGCTAGTCCCTAAGTGCATGACCTTGCACTTTGCACTTTTGAATTTCATCCCATTTCTATTACTCCAGTTTTCAAGGTCCTTCATATCTTGTATGATATTCTGGTCCTCCTCCATATTAGCTCTACTTCCCAACATGGTTTCATCCACAAACGTTATTAGCACACTCCCACTTTTTGTGCCAAGGTCATTGATGAAAATGTTAAATAAGATTGGTCCCAAGACCTATCCCTGAGGAACTCAACTAGTAACCTCCCTCCAGCCTGACAGTTCACCTTTCAGAATGACCCATTGTAGTCTCCCCTTTAATCAGATTCTTATCCACCTTTCAGTTCTCACATTAATCCCCATCTTCTCCAATTTCACTAATTATTTCCCATGTGGAACTGTATCAAATGACTTACTGAAAATTCAGGTAGATTAGATCTACTGCATTTGCTTTGTCTAAAAATATCAGTTATCTTCTCAAAGAAAGAGATCAAGTTGGTCTGGCCTGATCTACCTTTTCTAAAACCATGTTGTATTTTATCCCAATTACCATTTACCTTTATGTCCTTAAGTGCTTTTTCTTTCAAAATGTGTTCCAAGATCATGCATACAACTGAGTTCAAACTAACGGGCCTCTAGTTTCCTGGGTCACTTTTTTCCCCTTTCTTAAAAATAGGTACTATATTAACAATTCTCCATTCATAGGGTATGACCTCTGAGTTTACAGATTCATTAAAAATGTTTGCTATTGGGCTTGCAATTTCATGTACCAGTTCCTTTAATATTCTTGGATGGAGATTATTCAGGTCCCCTGATTTGCTCCCATTAAGATGTTTGAGCTTGATTTCCATTTCAGATGTGGTAATTTTTGCTTTCATATCCTTGTTCCCATTAGCCACTCTGCAACTACCCCTAAGTTCCCCATTACCCTTTTTAAGAATTGAGGCAAATTATTTGTTTAGGTGCTGGGCCATGCCTAGATTATCTTTAATCTGCACCCCATCCTCAGGGTTTAACAGTCCCATTTCTTCTTTTCTTGTTTTATGTTTATTTATGTGGTTATAGAACCTTTCACTATTGTTTTAATTCTCTTTGCAAGGTCCAACTCTGCTTGGCTTTTGGCAGTTCTCACTTTTTCCCCACATTCTGTGACCTACAAGATGTAGCTTTCTTTCTTGATCCAGCCCACCTTCCATTCCTTATAGGCTTTCTGCTTTCTCTTAATAACTTGTCTGAGATGCTTGCTCATCAAGCTTGATCTGCAAATTTTTGACCATTGCAGGCTTCAGATAGCTTCTGCTACTTTAACTTAAAGTAATTCCAAGCCTCCTCCACATTCACATCCTAGAGTTGTTCAGTCCAGCTCACTTCCCAAACTAATTCCCTTAATTTTTTAAAGTTTGCCCTTTTGAAATCAATGGAATAGATGCAGACCTATTTTTGTCTATCCTTCCATTTAGTTTAAACTGAATTAGCTCATGATCACCCGAACCAAGTCTGTCCTCTACAACCAGGTCCTCGGTACTTACCAATACTAAATCTAAAATGGCATCTTCTCTTGTTGGTTCAGTGGCTTTTTTTTTAAATGGAGATATCCTATCTCCTAGAACTGGAAGGGACCTTGAAAAGTCATTGAGTCCAGCCCCCCTGCCTTCATTAGCAGGACCAAGTACTGTTTTTGCCCCAGACTCCTAAGTAGCCCCCTCAAGGACTGAACTCTTAACCCTGGATTTAGCAGACTAATGCTCAAACCACTGAACTATCCTTCCCCCCCCCGTGAAAAAGTCTGTCAGCTATCACATCTAGGAATATCTGGGCCCTACCATTATTAGTAGCACTTTCCTCTAATATATATCTGGGGAATTAAAGTCTCCCAAAATCACACAATTCCCAGTAGTATTTATTTCATTACAAATATTAAAGAGATGTCAATCCATATACAAAATTGGATCCTCAGGGTCTGTAGCAGACCCTAAGCACTATCCCAGCAGAGCCTCTCTTACCTTTCTTCCCCAAAGTGATTTTGGCCCAAATTCTGTTTTATCCATTTCATCAGTTCTAATTTCTTTTCAGTCTAACTCACCATTTATAATGCTACTCCACCAGTGTTCCCTCTAATTTTTCCTGCGCATGTTCGGAATGAATTTTGTTATATGCATCAATATGGAGGTGATGTGTGACACACCTCCATATTGGTGCACATAACAAAATTCATGTGGCAGGGTTGGGGCCAAGGTGTTTGGAGTGTGGGAAGGGGCTCAGGCCTAGGGTAGAGGATGGGGGTTTAGGGGGTGAGAACTCCAGTTGGGGGCACAGGCTCTGGAGTGGGGCTGAGGATGAGGGGCTCAGGGCTGGGGCAGAGGGTTGGAGTGTGGGGAGGTGCAAGTTCTGGGATGGGGTCCGGGATGAGGGGTTTGGGTTGCAGGCTGCCCTGGGGCTACAGTGAGGAGAGAAGACCCCCCCCCCAGCTCTCTCTCCCCACAGCAGCACCTGAGCTGGGCGGAAGAGGTGCCTCTCCCCTAGCCGTGGCAGGTCCGGGGCTGGGGGAGAGGCATTTCTCCCACTGCAGCCCTGAGAGCCTGTGTGACACTTTCTAGGCTACTACATGGCCATGCAGCTTAGCAGGAACTTAGTACTCCACCACCTTTATTTCTGTCTCTCCAGAAAATACATACCCTTCAATACTTGTACTCTAGTCATGACTATTATTCCACCATGTTTCTGTTATCCCTATAATATCTGGTTTCACTTCCTGTACCAGTAGTTCTAGTTCCTCCATTTTGTTACCCAAACTCTCTGCATTGCTATACAGATATCGGCATTCACCCACGAAAGCTTATGCTCCAATACATCTGTTAGTCTTAAAGGTGCCACAGGACTCTCTGTTGCTTTTTAGATATCTTAGTTGTTTCTGCTCAGCTTTGCCCAGATTCCTCTCCTGTTTAGGTACAGTCTTTCTACTGCCAGTATCACCTACGTCAGGGGTTCTCAACCTTTTTCTTGCTGAGGCCACTCTCAACATGCTATAAAAACTCCAGGGACCAACGGGGGTAGGGGGAAGACCCTTGGGCATAGGCATAGTTTTACTTCTATTGGGGGGGGCAAGGGCTGGCAGGGCTCAACCTAGCTCCACACGGGGGTCCAGAGAGGGAGCACCTCCTCCACCCTTGAGTCACTCACGAGGCCACCCAGCCTGTCTGGGCTGTGGGGGGACACAACCAAAAAATATAACTCAAAGGGTGGACTCAGTTCAAAAAGTTTGAAAACTGCTCAGGGTGCAGGCAGGGGGTAGCTAGGAGCTGTGTGCAGGCAGGGAGTAGCTAGCAGGGCCGGCTCTGGCTTTTTTGCCGCCCCAGGCAAAAAAGCCTCCCGCCGCACCCCGCCCCCTGGCGGGAAGCGTGGCAGGGAAGGGTGCCAAGCCCGGCCGGGGCCCCGCTGTCCCCGACCGGCCAGAGCGCCAGGGAGAGGGCGGCGAGCCCGGCCGTGGCCCCGCTCTCCCCGGCTAGCCAGAGCGCCGGGGGAGGGCGGCGAGCCCGGCCGCAGCCCCGCTCTCCCCGGGTGAGCGCCGCCCCCCTCCAGGTGCCACCCTAAGCACATGCTTGGAGGGTTGGTGCCTGGAGCCAGCCCTGGTAGTTAGGAGCTGTGAATGGGCTGTGGGGTGCTCCCAGTGCGGCTCCTAGCTTCAGCGGGGCGGAGAGGGGTGCTGGGGCTCCTGGCTTTAGCCTCCTGCTGCTCCTGGCTTGCGGGGGGAAGGTTTGCTGGCTTCAGCCCTGCACCGTTCCCGGTTTCAGAGTTTGTCGCCTTCAGCCCCACACTGCTCCTGGCTGGGGAGGGGAGCTCCCTTCTCCAAGGTCTGAAGCTTTGGTTAGATTGAAGCCTAAACCATCTAGTCACCCACCATGTGCACAGACCAGGCCAGAAACTGCAACAATACCCAGCAAAACTGGCTGGTACACATGGAAAGTGCACGGGAAAATGTGCAATAAGAACATAATTCATGCTTTACCCCCACCAAAAAGTACCCTGAAGATTTCCCCATTCATGGCTCTGCAGTTTCAGAAGGTGGGATCTTAATACTAGAGCTCTACTTATGCTTCCCTCACAAAATATACCCTCTGAATCTCCACCATATGAAGATTACTTGATCCAGAGAATGGGAACTGTCACCTATGCATTCTCACAAAAGAGCTATCTCCAAACACAAAACAGGCTGAGAGACATTCCTCAGAGATTATCATCCCTACTAAACAGGGTCTTCACATAATGAAATTTAAGATTTTAAGATGAGAGAAAGGTCCCTGCCCCAACCCCAAGTGCTTGATTTTTTTACGTGCACTCCTTTACTTCTCAGTGGGTTAGCCCATTTCATGGCAAGTAGGCTCTGGCTAACCGGCATGCCTTACTAAATCTCTTCTGTAGACAATCCTGACGGACTTTAAAGTGAGAGTGACTGTACACAAAGTATGATAAAATGCCGAGGCAGACAAAATTGGATTCTGAATAGGGAACACTTCTGCCAAATTTTGATACAAGGTGGATGAGACAATATATTTTATTCCACCAACTTCTGCCGGTGAGAGAGACACACTTTCAAGCTTACACAGAGCTCTTCTTTAAACCTGTCTCTCTAATATCGTGAGACCTACCTGGCTACAACAACACTGCATATAACCAATTTTGACACCAGCACTCTAAAGCAGAATGTTTCATATGTCAGTTTTATTAGTTTGTTTTTATTTTTTGCACCACATGCAATATTCAAAATCAGGAGACATTTCTGCTAAATTTTGCTACATGCAGTCTAGCTGGAGAACGTTTCTTACAGCTGGCTTCCCTTCCCCCACCCCCACATGATATATTCCAGTTGATCATAAAAAATAAATCTACATGAGAGCACCATCTAGCAGCATTGTCCCATATTGGGATGAGAGTTGCAATCTGCTTTGTAGAAAATCAGGTGACTATGGTAGAGTTTAGTAGAAAAACCAAGAGAAGTAGCAGCTCCTCTTCATTTGGTGGAAGTATACAGTTCACTGAAGTTAATGGAAAGGCTCCTATTGACTTCATTGGACTTCAGATCAAAACCTTAAATTTGTTAATGTGCCTTTCAGTGCTCTGGATCACCCAATCCTGCAGTTTTAGGAATCAAATCTCAAATCTAATTTCCCATGGGAGAAGTTCCAGAATGTGTGTTTAAATTTGATTTTATTGAAATCTGTAACATTTTTAAATCAAATTACACACAAATTATCCTTTGACTTTTTTAAATGTCCAAAGCAAAGTAGCAAGATAAATAGTGAGTGGAAATTCTTTGCTACTTTCATCAGATAAACTGAATAATATCTTAACCCTTATAAAGTACCCTCATGAGCATAGACAGGTACGTAGCAATGTTTATGCTATGAGAGTTCGGACAGCCGCTTTTAGCTTAATTCTGTGGCTGATGGCTGGTTTGGGTTCCACACCAAATATGGTGTTCAACCAGGACATGACAGACATGGAACCCTAGTTATCAGTGGTTCACAGTCAAGCTGGAAGGGCATATCCCTGCAGGACTCCACTAAATAAGTTCTGCGTCTGGTTCTGTTCAATATCTTCAATTATTTAGATAATGGCAAGGGAGCACACTTATAAAGTTTGTGGATGATACCAAGCTGGGAGGGGTTGCAAGTGCTTTGGACAATAGGATTAAAATTCAAAATGATCTGGACAAAATGGAGAAATGGTCTGAAGTAAATAGGATGAAATTCAATAAGAACAAATGCAAAGTACTCCACTTAGGAAGGAACAAGCAGTTTCACACATGCAAAATGGGAAATGACTGCCTAGGAGGGAGTACTGCGGAAAGGGGTCATAGTGATCACAAGCTAAATATGAGTCAACAGTGTAACACTGTTGCAAAACAAGCAAACAGCATTTGGGGCTGTATTAGCAGGGGTGTTGCAAGCAAGACACAAGAAGTAATTCTTCCGCTCTATTCTACACTGATTAGGGCTCAACTGGAGTATTGTGTCCAGTTCTGGGAGCCACATTTCAGAAAAGATGTGGACAAATTGGAGAGAGAGTCCAGAGAAGAGCAATACAAATGATTAAAGGTCTAGAAGACATGAGTTATGAGGGAAGATTGAGAACAAAATGGGTTTATTTAGTCTGGAGAAGAGAAGACTGAATGGGGGACATAATAGTTTTCAAGTTCATAAAAGGTTGTTACAAGAAGGAGGGAGGGAAATTGTTCTCATTTATCTCTGAGGATAGGACAAGAAGCAATGGGCTTAAATCGCAGCAAGGGCAGTTTAGGTTGGACATTAGGAAAAACTTCCTAACTGCCAGGGTAGTTAAGCACTGGAATAAATTGCCCAGGGCAGGAGTCACAAGTTGTAGGGGCCCATGGTGCCCACGCTCCAGCAAATTCATGGCCCAGTGGCCCGGCTCCACCAACGTTCAGGGCCGAGTCTCTCTCCCGGCCCCGCACGCCTACCCCGGAGCATCCCCTGGCCCCCACCTGCACACCCCACCCACTTCTGCACCCCAACCTCCTGCCCCAGCCAGAGCCTGCATCCAGCACCCAAACTCCATCCCAGAGCCTGCATGCCTCCCGCACCCAAACTTCCTCTCAGTGTCTGCATCCCAAACCCCTCCTGCACCCAAATTCCATCCTAGAGCCTTAGGCAGGTGGAGGTGGGGGCAGGACTTGGACCCATTCTGGGCACCACCAAAAATTATACAAACCTGCCACCCCAGCTTTTGAGATACAGTACGATTTCTGACATTGTTCACAGGCCCCCCCATCCCCAAAGGAATACAGAGGCTAAGAATTTAAATAAAATAAATAAAGAAATAAAGACTTCAAGTTAGCTCTGCTGAACAACAGGGAAACTCCTATGCCAGCCCCTATTGCTGGCTATTTCTGTTCACCTCATTTCTCTGTAAAATTATTACACCATTGCCACTTTGTTTACTCACCAGTGCAGTTAAGTAATTTGTTCAGCATTGAATCTGAGTGTACATTTTAGTAATCTGTGCATCTGAGTAACAGTTGTGAAGCAATCCTCCAAACCTATTTGTTTCCTCAGAACCACAGCAGAAAAACAGTATCAAACCTAAGTCATAAGAACATAGGAACAGCTATACTGGGTCAGAACAATGATGCATCTAGTCCAGTATCCTGTCTGCTGACAGTGGCCAGTGCCAGATGCTTCAAAGGGAATGTACAGAACAGGGCAATTTCAAGTTAAATTGTCGTCCAATCCCAGCTTCTGGCCGTTGGAGATTTAGGGTCACCAGGAGCATGGGGTTGTGTCCCTGTCCATCTTGGCTAATAGCTATTGATGAACCTATCCTCCGTGAACTTATCTAATTCTCTTTTGAACCCAGTTATACTTTTGGCCTTAATAACATCCCACGGCAGTAAGTTCCACAGGTTGACTGTGCCTTGTGTGAAGAAGTACGGTTATGTGAAGGGGTAAATAACATTTCCTTATTCACTTTCTCTCAGCATTCATGATTTTATAGACGTTTATCATATCTCCCCTTAGTCGTCTCTTTTCCAGACTGAACAGTCCCAGTCTTTTTAATCTCTCCTTGTAGGGAAGCTGCTCCATACCCCTAATAATTATTGTTGCCTTCCTCTGTACCTTTTCTGATTCTAATGTACCTTTTTTGAGATGGGGTGACCACAACTGCATGCAGTATTCAAGGTGTGAGTGTACCATGGATTTATATACCGGCTTTATGATTCCTAACGTTGTTAGCTTTTTTTTTTTTTTTAAGTCTGCTGCACATTGAGCAGATGTTTTCAGAGAACTATCCATGATCACTCCAAGAGCTTTCTTGAGTAGTAACAGCTAACTTAGATGCCATTATTTTTGTGTATAGTTGGGCTTGTTTTTCCAGTGTGCATTACTTTTCACTTATCAACATTGAGTTTAATCTACCTTTTTGTTGCCCAGTCACCTAGTTTTGTGAGATCCCTTTGTAACTCTTTGCAGTCAGCTTTGGACTTAACTATCTTGAGTAATTTTGTATCATCTGCCAATTTTACCACCTCACTGTTTACCCTCTTTTCCAGATCATTTACGAATATGTTGAACAACACAGATGCCAGTACAGATCATTGGGGGAAACTTCATTATTTACCTCTCTCCACTGTGAAAACTGACCATTTATTCCTACCCTTTGTTTCCTGTCTTTTAATGACTTACTCGTCCATGATTGGACCTTTCCTCTCATCCTTGTCTGCTTAGTTTGCTTAAAAGCCTTTGGTGAAGGACCTTGTCAAAGGCTTTCTGAAAGTCCAACTACACTATATTGACTGGATCATGCTTGTGCATGTGCTTGTTGTCCCCCCTAAAAGAATTCTAATAGATTGATGAAGCATGATTTCTCTTTACAAAAGCCATGTTGACTCTTCCCCCAACATATCATGTTTATCCAGTGTCTGATAATTCTGTTCTTTATTATAGTTTCAACCAATTTGCCTGGAACTAAAGTTAGGCTGACCAGCCTGTAATTGCCAGAATCGCCTCTGGAGCCTTCTTAAAAAAATCAGCATTACATTATCTACCTTCCAGTCATCTGGTACAGAGGCTGAGTTAAACAATAGGTTACATACAGTTAGTTGTTCTACAATTTTCATGTTTGTCACACTGAGCCAGATCCAAAAAGGAATGTAAGTGGCTAAATACCTTTGAGTATCTGGGCCACACTCTTTGGGCTCCCTTCTCGCCTCAAAACAAAGCTTCTTAACATGAGGTCCCCCACTGCCTGCATTCTGTAGAGTACCAATCTGCTACCTTGGGTTAACTTTGCAGAACTGGCCCAGAAATCTGGAGGTCAGTTTTCCTATATTTAACTCTCTCAAGCCTCATAGCAGCTTTGGGTTTCCTTCAGGTGATCCAGCAGCAACCTTTTCCCCAGTTGGATGTCAAAGCCCCTATGAGTGTTGTAAGCTGTGCTCCCACCTTATCTCTGCATTCTATGCACTGCTCCAGGTCCTCTATTGCTGCCATTACAACACTGTTCTTCAAGTTGATTAAAATATAGCTAGAGGCACCCATTCTATGTGCCTCCAGGTGCCTATCATATATATTAAACCACAATATAATACAACACAGGAAAACTACCCGCAAATATGATCACCTCAGCCCATTCCCTCCTCAGACTGAGGGAAAAAATGGAAGTATGCTTTGCTCTTAGCTCCAGGATCTGTTTCTCCAGCTCTTGCTTTTCCTGATCAGAACTCTCAATTAGTGTACTAAAGTATTACTGATCCAGCACTTTCACTTTCAAATACTCCCTTTTTTCCTTCTCTTGTAGTGTTTCCCCTGTGAGGGCTAGAACTTCCTTGGTCACACAGGACTGTTTCTCTACTCCCAGAAGCCCCTAGGATCTGACTTCCCTTCTTTTATAAATACTACGGGTTTCTAAGGGTAGGTCTACACTGCATTGTAAACTTCAGTTCTGTGGAATCCACTCTTGTGGACTCTGTTTCCAAGTCTGCACTTGAGCATCCATATGGCATTGTAAATCTGGGTTTGAAATTGCTGGACCAAGTCTCACAGCCATGTTAACATGTCTGTACTGCACTACAAAGACCTTCTGACTTGAGTCTGTAGCTTGAGTTGCATCCACCTTACATAATGGCAGGGCCTGTTGTGTTAATTTAGATGGGATACATGGGCCAAAGGTGTTAACATAACCCAGTCACTGTTCAATGTTAAACAAGGTCCAAAGTTTGGTACACAGAGACTTTAGCCTGCTTAGTAGCATGGCAAACACACTAAAAAATTCTTGCCCAGACACTAGAAATTTAATGATCGAAACACACAAAAGGAAAAGAATCAAAACAAGGTAAAGAGCATTGAAACTGATACTGATTTACTTAAACTTAATCAAAACCTATCAAAGTCCCTTTTTGGAGACAGTGAATATCGGTTAAAGTCCCTTATTCAATCAAACAGTCCATTAGGGGCAGGGGAGAGGTTAGTTCTGTTATTCAGTTCTGAGTTGGGAATGATAGTCACTTTCCTGCTTTAGGCAAAACAGACAGAGAAGGGAGAGAAGAAATAGGATAGTAACGATCGTGGGAATTCAGCTTTTGTTGATGACTTCAGGTTACAGGGTGACTGCTCAGTCATGGAGAGATGCTTTGGGCTGGCAAGTCAGCCCTAACAGCTGCTGCTCTGGACCCCATCTCAACACCCTTGTCAGAGACATCATCCGGTTGACCTGGTCAGATCCTTCTCAGGCTGGGCAGAGCTAGATGGACCATCTCATCTCACTGTGCTGGTGCCAAGCAGTACAGTCGATTTCAGGATAAGGTGAAAAGCTGACCGGGAAAGATAGAACAGGAGGAAGATAGGGGGGCAGAAAGGAGCACCAATGGAGAGGAAGACAGAGCAGGATCCCACATGTATCATTGGTGCAGTGATGATAGTCAAGGGTCCCCACTGGAGTAACAAGGTCTAGTGCCATGGCAAGAATCTTTCTGCTTCAACTGTGGTGATGGCATGGCCATCACCTCTCTTGCGTGGAGACCCATGTCTCTTTCCCTCCTGACCATAGTATTTCCAGGTTGCTTACACCATGAATTCCCCAGCAAGGCAGACTGCCTAAGTAAGCCTTCTTGACCTTCCTTTCTCAGAGGCTATAAAAAGTGTAATTGCCCACAGTTAAATTAACTACTGCTCTTCCTGTGCAAGCACGTTTATTCTTAAGGTGAAAGCATTGCAAGGAAAACATATTAAAACAATAAAAGAACCTACATGCATGCTAGTAAGTTTATCAGAGATCACCCCAATTCCAACAAAGGCTTTGGCAGGTAAGGAGTCCTTCAAACCCCACCAAGGGGTGTTTCTGTGGTTACAAGTTCATAACTGCCATGGCTCAGAACAAGAACACCTGTGAATCTGAGAGTCACTTCTTTATACAGTTTGGGTCTTTGATCTGTCCTCATGTAACAGGTGACCAGCAGACAAAAGGTCCTCTCTTCAGGGAGAGCCTTCAGAAGGCTGAGTTCCTGCATTTAGGGTTTATATTTGCATACACCTCACTCTAGAGATTTTCTGGGAAATCCACTTAACTTTTAAAGTTCACATTGTTTCAACTAGTCCTGTGACAGGGCAAAGCAGCCCCTCACTGGCGCAGCAGGGGTTAATCCTTCCTTCCTGGTAGAGGAAGCCCCGCCCCGGAAGCCCTGCTGGGCATGCTCCAACTGGAGGCTAGGTATAAAAGCCTGCAAAGCTGCTCAGTTGGGGCTGACCACCGGAGGAGAAGGACGCACACAGCCAGCTCCCGAGGAGGAACAGCCCAGGCTCCAGGAGCCAGCCTAGCCGGCCCGAACCCTGCATCTCAGACGGTGTATCCGCCAGAGGGGAACGGACCGGAACCCACGTCTCCGGAGAAGACCGCGACATTGAGGGTAGGAAGTGACCCAGGGGAATTTTAGGGACGAGCCGCATTAGAGCAACACTGACGTTCGGCGTGCTGCGGCCGGATCCCCGCCGAGCCAACGGCAAGGGGAACCCCGCCATAGGAGATCCCTGGGTTGGGACCCGGTGGAGAGGGAGGGCCCAGGTCCCCCTATGCCTCTGGCTGTTGGGCCACACTACCCTGCTACGGAGGGGAGTTATATGGACTCTGGTCATTGGGCCACACTACCCCGCTACTGAGGGGAGTTATACGGACTCTGGCCGTTGGGCCACACTACCCTGCTATTGAGGGAGAGATGACGGACGGGACACCACCAGGAGGGGGCACTCCGCTGGACAGAGCTAATTCACAGAAACAACCGGTAGTGACGCCAGGTAGTGACTCCCAACCCCGTTACAAGTCCTTTGAAGCTCATAACACTTCTCAGGGTTTACATTAGCCATGTCTCCTCCCTAGAGACGTTACATACAATCCCACAATAATACATACACATTTACTTTTTGAATACAATGAACTCCTAAAATAAGTAAACTCAGTTCAGAGGTTTAACTTAATTCAATAAGGTTTGTCCACTATATTGCAGGAAATTGCTGTATCTGTCAGAAATAGACCCTTTAAGTTTAAATTAATTCAGTCTGTCTCCTCACATCTTTTCTTAAACAGTTTTATGTAATGGGTCATTGTGATAATTCATGAACCTTTAGCCTAAATGGTGAAAGGTGGGTAACAATTAAAGGAAGTGTGCTAGGCCTCAATTATTACAACAGGCTCTTAGAGGTAATACCTGTTTCGTCAGAGGATACAACATTTTGTTAATTACCCTATACACCTCTACCCTGATATAACGCGACCTGATATAACACCAATTCTGATATAACGTGATAAAGCAGTGCTCTGGGGGGCGGGGCTGTGCACTCCGGCAGATCAAAGCAAATTCGATATAACACGGTTTCACCTATAATGCGGTAAGATTTTTTGGCTCCTGAGGACAGTGCTATATCGAGGTAGAGCTGTATATGTTTTCAAAATGATATAAAATATTTCAAATTACTCACTTTACAAGTTAGCAAGTTTCCTGACTGATTGTGCCTGCTACACCAGAGTTTTTTAGATTCAGATCCCCAAAGATGTTTAGGCACCTGACTCTCATTGACATTAATGGGAGTTAGATGCCTAAATACTTTTGAGAATTGGGGCCTTAGTGTTTAATCATATTTTATTATAATAAAGCAACTCTTGATTTGTTACCCGATTGTACCCAGTATCATGAGGCATAATTGAGAGCAGGAAGCTGTTTATAGATCTTCCATTCTGGGGCTGAATGAGGCGGCAGTCTTAGGGATACTCAAAATTATCCCTGGATGGCTATGGTCCCCTAAAGGACTACCCAAGAGTGGACTTTTAACACAAAGTTCACTTTTTTAAACAAGTTAAAGTAAGAACTTGTTACAATGCAAAACTTAAAAACTTTGTTTTACAATAAAGCTCCTTCAAACAAACCAATCTTCACCTCAGAAATAATGTTTAACCTTAAAATGGTGCAGTGCTCTAATGCAGACCATCCCATTGTTTCTTCATCCAGTTATGTCTCTTATTTTCTGTCTAATACGCACTACCTTACACAAATGGAATAAAATGTCAAGCCTGGACCTAATTAGCTCTATTGCTTGTGGAACCGAGATACAAAACTTCCTATGGTTTTCAATTTTCTAACATGTCTAAATTCTTAATGTTGCCTGTTTATAACTTTCATTAGGAGCCTGAAGATCTCTGAGGTTTGCTGAAGCTTTGTTAGATGTCTTTCAGATCTGGAGTCCTTCCACCAGCAGGTCATAGGCTCCCTTCCTTCCTTTTAGTTGTCTTCTAGGGGTGATGGCCCTAGATGGCCTAGTAGCCTTCTGTCCCCATCTCTAGTGTCTTTAGAGGGCAACTGGTTGGCCCACTTGTGACAGATTTCTGTTACCAATCTGCCTGAGGCATCAGGTGATCAGGCTGAGGCTGCGGGATCATTAGGGGAGGAGTTGAAGGAGCACACCAAGTGACTAAGTTTTAAAGCTTTATTAATAAAATAACAGCTGTGAGTGCTGGGTGCTCCCCACGTCACTCAAAGGAAGGAAGAAAGCATTAGTGCCCGTGCCCTAATCCACTTTCATACTTACACACACACAACCCAAGGCTGGCCAAGCCTGGGTGTAATGTAAGAAGAAGAGGGGGAAGGGTGGACAAGAGTTCTGTCCTGTGCACAGGCCGTCCAGGGTCCGCTGTTGATCTCCAATTTGCTTCAGCTCTCAGGAGGGTTTTAAGTCCTGAGGTCTTTTGGGGGTTTCATTCAGGGACCTCTGTCTCCCATGTTCTTTGTTCCAGTCCAAACTGGCCTTCTGTGGCTTCTTCAGCTTTCCCAAAACACACCGGCTTCAGGGACGCGAAACTGTTGTTTTCCCCCTCGCTGGCTTTCACTGTCACACTAGTTTTCACAGCCCCTGCAGTTCTGTTCAGCTGAATCCTTCTTTCTCATGGCTGGTCGGGGTTGGAATCCAGGCCCCCGTCTTTTTTGGCAGGCAGCCAAGAGTTGGTTGTGTGCCATGCCTTGGGCTGGAGTCAGCGTCTTATCTTTGGACCTAGCTGGAGCATTGAATTAACCCATTCCCTTCTCCCTTCCTCCCTCTACAACCTCTCGTAACCTGCAAAGGAATCTTTCACTCTACACTCACACCTTCAACCCTTTCCAAAATCCTTTCCAGTGCATCTCAAAGCATTAGCAATATACAATGCTGGTGCTTACCCAGGGGACCCGGGGGGGGGGCAATTTTATTGTGACACATTCTCCCTCCTAGATTATCTGTGATTGTCAGCTGGCCTGCTCCTTCATCATGAACCATAGAATAGGTAGTAATTACAGTTCCATCTACCACATGGCTGCTGCCTTTCCAGGACATGGTTGACCTCTACTTGAATAGCTCTTTACCTAGCACTGAGAAATGCTAGAATGTACCTAAGTATTTGAGACTCTCTCATCTCATTATGAGAAACTGCCAAATAATGGATTGTGAGGGGTGGGGACAGACTTACGTGGCAGCTTCCTCAATGAATTGGGTTGAGTGAGTGGCTAGCTGGCATTCAGATACCACAGTGATGAGCCCAATGTGGGTATTTAACAAAACACCTCAAAGGCTAGGAAATGGGCCCCCTAAAAACAATGGAAAGAAGAGGAGTTAAAAGCCAGCAGGTCTCTTCACCCAGAAGACAACTGAAGTTCAGAATATGGAAGAGGAAGAATACATCTGTTGGGATAGACTTGTGGGGAAAATGGTCAGCGTGACATAAGTTTGTTTGTTGGTTTGTTTGATAATATATCTGACAAACCATGCCAATGTTTGCTTTGGCTTTAAGGTTTCAAGTGAACCCAAGTGCATCTCAACCAAATTCGTTGTGAGGTTTCCGTAAATTCTGGGGTCTAGTTAAAGATAGAGCTGCTGCATTTCCTTTGGTTTAGGTGGCTCTTCATTTGAAGCTTTCATCTCTCATTTGTGGTTTTCTTTGCCGAACTCTAGATAATCATTTCAAAGAAAAACTGCAAACATAACTGGTTTGCATGCTACACTTTACATTATTTTTTCCACTAAATTAGACTGTTCAATCTATGAATAAAAATACTGGGCATACTTGAACAAAATGGTTGTAATAGAAATAACTTATCCACATCTGATCGACTAACTCATTCATTTAGGGTAAAATGACTTGCTCTTGGACAAAGCACCCTGGATTAGATAGATGTCTCACAACCCAAGTACAGAACAGAGTTGAAAACATTACCATGCAGCAATATTTATTAATCATAGTACTTGAGATTCATAGATTCCAAGGCCCGAAGGGACCACTGTGATCATTTAGTCTGTCCTCCTTTATAACACAGGTCTTAGAACCTCACCTAAATAATTCCTAAAGCAAATCTTTTAGAAAAACATCCAATTTTGATTTTAAAATGGTCAGTGATTGAGAATCCACCATGACCCTTGGTAAGTTGTTCCAATGGTTAATTACTCTCATTGTTAAAAAAGTCTATGCCTTCTTTCCAGTCTGAATTTGTCTAGCTTCAACTTCTAGCCATTGGATTGTGTTATGCCTTTATCTGCTAGATCAAAGAGCCAATTATAAAATATTTGTTCCTCGTGTAGGTACTTATAGACTGTAATCAAGTCACCCCTTAACCTTCTCTTTGTTAAGCTAAATAGATTGAGTTCCTTGAGTGTGTCACGCTAAGGCAAGGTTTCTAATTCTTTAATCATTCTCATGGCTCTTCTCTGAACCCCCTCCAATTTATCAACATCCTTCTTGAATTGTGGTCACCAGAACAGGACACAGTATTTCAGCAGCAGTCACACCAGTGCCAAATACAGAGATAAAATAACCTCTCTACTCCTTCTCGAGATTCCCCTGTTTATGCACCCCAGGATCATATTAGCTCTTTTGGTGACAGCACAGATTGGGAGCTCAGGTTCATCTGATTATCCACCACGATCCCCAGATCTATTTCAGAGTCACTGCTTCCCATGATAATCACCCATGCTGTAAGCATGACCTGCATTCTTTGTTCCTAGATGTATACATTCACATTTAGTTGTGTTGCAATGCATATTGTTTGCTTGTGCCCAGTTTACAAAGAGATCCAAATCTCTCTGAATCAGTGACCTATCCTCTTCATTACCTACCACTCTCCCAACTCATGTCATCTGCAGACTTTATCAGTAATAATTTTGTCTTTTTCCAGGTCACTGATAAAAATGTTAAATAATATAGGACCAAGAACTAAGCCCTGTGGGACCCCACTGGAAACACACCAGCTTGACGATTTCCCATTTACAGGTCTCAAAATGTAACTATCAGTTAGCCAGTTTTTATTCCATTTAATGTGTGCCATGTTAATTTTATATCATTCTAATTTTTTAAGTCAAAATATCATGCAGTACCAAGGCAAATGCCTTACAGAAGTCTAAGTATATCATGTCAAGAGTATTACCCTTATCAACCAAACTTGTAATCTCATCAAAAAAAGATATTAAGTTAGCTTGATAGGATATATTTTCCATAAACTGATTTTCATTTGCATTAATTATAATAACCTCCTTTAATTCTTTATTAATCATGTCCCCTATAAGCCACTCTATTATCTTGCCCAGGATCGATGTCAGGCTCACAGGCCTATAATTACCTGGTTCATCCCATTTACTCTTTTTAAAAACTGGCACAACATTAGATTTTCTTCTGGTCTTTTGAAACTTCCCCAATGACCTAAGACTTATTGAAAATCTACATTAATAGTCCAGCAAGCACCTGAGTCAGCTTTCTTAAAACTCTTGGATGCAAGATATCTGGACTTGCTGATTTTAAAATGTCTAACTTTACTAGCTTCTGTTTAACATTCTTCAGGGATACTAGTGGAATGGAAAGAATGTCATCATCATATGATGGACTATAGCATCTGTTTTTCCACAGATACAGAATGGAAATTTTTGAACACTTTTCTGCATTATTATTGATAATTCTACCATGTCCATCTAGTATTGGGCCAATACCACTGTCAGAATTCTTTTTGTTCCTAATATATTTTAAAAACTCCTTCTTATTATCATTAACTCTGTTGGTCACAGAGTCCCTTTGTTTCTCTTAGGAACTGTACAAAATTAATAACTTCTTATTTATATTCATTGCTATCAACTTCTCCTTTCTTCCATTTGTGGTATATTATTTTTTTATTTTTATAGCTGCTTTCACTTCCCCTCTAAACCAGTTTTTTTTTTTAAACCAGCACAGCCTTCGTCCTTAAATGTGGGATTATGGCTTTTGGGGGATCTAGTAAGGTGTCCTTAAATGATTCCCCATATCATTCACATTTTTGTTATTAAATTCTTCCTCCCAGCTGATTTGCCTGTCTTGCTTCAGACCCTGCGAGTGAGAGATCCCAGACTCCGGCTTCTGACCCTGCCTGCCTCCTGACACCTGACTCTTTGTTTATCCTCTGGCCTGATTTGGACTCTGACTGTCTGGTACCTGATTTGGCCTGACTCCTGACTCCCATTCTGATCACTAGGTCTGATTGCCCATTGCCCGGTTGTGAAAGTTTGCTCAGACCACCTTTTGACACCCACCCACCCACCAATTCCATCCAACTCCTTCACAGATGATGGAGGGGGTAGGCCGCCTTCCAACCAGCAGCCCCCTGAGGGACTAGGATCAAGTCATCTGCCTACAGGCAGAGAACTTTGCATTACACACCTACTTTGCATTACACACCTATTACGCTACGCAGTGTGTGCTGGAAGCACAGCACCTGTGCAAGCAAGTAGCCCAGTTGCAGGATCAGATGTTACAGCTCACTGCTGAAGTAGCGAGCAACTTGCATGCTCGCAGGGAGAAGGGGTGACACTATGTGCCCAAATAGACCATGAATGATTGGAAACAAGCCCCCATGGTGCCACTGCCTGAGTGATTCTATGGGGATTGTGGGAAATTCCTGGGTTTCCTGAATCAATGCAGGCTGCTCTTCTGTTCCACCCTTGCACATATCCCACAGACAAGATTAAGGTGGGGCTAGTAGTCATCTTGCTCTCTGGTGAAGCGCTCAATTGCGCCTCCCCCCTCCCGCCATTGGAGCAGAACAGCCCAGTGCTTTCGGACTAGGATGCCTTCCTACAAACCTTCATGACCATCTTTGATGAGCTGCATCTCCTCTGAAGATGCTGCCCTCTGGAAGCTTCGCTGAGGCAAGGGCCATCCACCTCCTATGCCATCCACTTCCGATGGCTTGTAGCTGATGCTGAGTGTAATGAGGCAGCCCAATTTTACCAGTTCCACTGGGGGCTCAGTGATGAGGTAAACAATGACATTGTTGAAAACCCTACCTGTCTATGTGCCTTCATTGACCTCACCCTGTGTATTGCCTCTTGGCTGCTTGAATGAAAGAAGGAAGGGAAGAGTGGCCCAACATCCCCACACTTGCCTTCTAAGCTAAGGTCTTGTAACAGACTATACCCCTATGCCCATCCTTTTTATAAGAACATGATACATTTTATACAAATTATGCCTTGTGAGGCATCATTGGAAATTCGTAATCTGCTGAACATTATTGTCCTCATAAAATATGTGTATCGACATTGTATGTAAGGTTATAAGATTCTACTGAATAACATTGCTGTAACATGCTCCACATTTAGAAAAGCAGGCACAAACCAATTACTCAGAAACAAAAGACAAACCAACATCCAAGCCAGGTGTCAAAGTCAAGTAGACTATCACTTAATTAAGCAGCCATTCTTCGTCAGGAAGAAGAGTGTAAACAAGAACTTTACATATTGACAATGGAACAACTGGGGGTTCCTATGTAAACAGACTGGCTGTTGCTGAACCCCAGCTGGACATAATCCTCAAAGAGGGTAGAATAGTATAAGAATTAAGAAAAACAACACATCTCCTCTCTACTTCATTCCTCTCTGCTCACGGCTGCAATAACTCCTGAAGAAACACTGAACTGTGGGAGGGGTCCTGGCTTGGAAACTTTCAGCCAGTAAAAGACTGAAAAGACCATGTGCTTAGAAAAATCTTTGCTTGAATTCTTTTAGCTTGCTAAGTTAGGTACTAGTCTGCATTTTATCTTTTATCTTCTTTGTAACTAATTCTGACTTTTATGCCTCATTACTTGTAATTACTTAAAAGCTATTATACTGTATTAATACATTTCTTTTATTGTTTTATCTAAACCAGGGTGTTTGGAGTGAAGTGTCTGGGAACTTCCACTTGAAGTACCATTGTTTGTGCATATTATTTTCCATTGATGAAATAATGGACTTTCTCTGCGCTTGTATTGTCCAGGAGGGTGCTGGGCAGTATAAGACACACATTTCTGGGGAAAGGTCTGGGACTAGGAAGTTGCTGGTGTCACCCTGTATGTAATTCATGAGTGACTGGCCAAAGTATTCATGTAATTCAGCTGGGAGTGATTTTATGTATTAGAGGCTGTGTGTGAGCAGGACCAGGAGTGGTTTCTCTGACAGAGAAGCAGTGTAAAAGGCACCCCAGGTTAGAGATTTGAGGTGACACAGTTGTCCATCTGTCCAGATTGTACCCTGGGGAAAGTCACAGGCCTGTGGAACCAAGTCCCAAACCCAGGCAGGTCAACCTGAACCGCCAATGTCTGACCCCAGAGAAGAGAGAGTGTTGAGGACAACGGAACCTCTGTTTTTATTGAGAGGGACCAGGACATGCCCTTGCCTCCTGCTTTGCTTGGAAGAACTCAGGAAACAGACTAGCCCAAGCCCAGTAGGGATGTGTGGCCTAGGCACCACCAGAGCTCCGTGGTCCAGAATCACCTCTCTGTCATTAAGTAGAACCTGACCTGGGAACCTCACTGCACTTCCAGTTGCTTCTGCAGTTGCAGGTCTTGGGGCAGGTGCAGCAGATCCCTCACACAAGTAGCAATGATAGACTCAAGGGCTGCTGCCAACTTTAGAAATGCTAAGGCAGCCAAAACCCTGTGGATCCCCCTCTGGCTGAAACCTGCACCAGGCCTGATGGAGACGATTGATGGGTCACCCTTATCATTGGGACTGATGACTCAGACTGTCAGAGGCTGTAGTGGGTGGGAACCAAGAAACAAACTGCTTCAATGTAATCTGCTCCCCATTCTTCCCAATAATTCATGGCATTTTTTGGTTGGAATAGCATGATCCATGATATCCTGGTGGTGGAGGAACATTAGCTTCTCCTTTGAATATTGTCAGAAAGTGTGCCTCCAATGAAGCAATCAGCCCTCAAATGACCCATGCCTGGAGCCCCAGGATGGGAGGAGACCCTCAGAAACAGAAGCCTGGATGGCAGGGGGTAGCCAAGTGGGAGTGTCTCTAGACCAGAACCTCAGTCCTCTCTCCCCCAACAAATACCGCAACTACCTGAATGTGTTCAAGAAGAAGAATGTAGATTCACAACCCCCACATAGAGACTACAACTGTCTGATAGACCTACAGCCTGGGGTAAAGGTGCCCTATGGATATATTCCATATGAACCAGAACTAGAGGTGCTGCATGAGTAAATCCAGGAAAACCTTGCAAAGGGCTTCATTTAGCTACCTAGCTCTCCAGAATAGGTACTGGTCCTCTTTGTGAAGAAGAAAGTCTATAGAGAGGATAGTGACCCATCTATTGTGCATTGAACCAAGTGACTATATGTAACTGGTATCCCTTACACTCTCATTCCAGAATTGCTGGACCATCTGAGGACAGTCAGGATCTTCACAAAACTAGATCTTCAGGGGGCATGCAATTTAGTGCACAAAAGGCCTGGCGATGAATGGAAGATCACTTTTTGTACCCAATATAGGCACTTTGAATACCTGGTGATGCCATTTGGCTTGACCAATGCCCCTGCATCCTTTCAACGTTTCATAAATTACATGTTCAAGGATATCCTGGATCATTACATGATTATTTACCTTGACGATATAGTGGTATTTTCTGAGAACCTGGAGCAGCACTACCACCATGTCTGTTACATCCTGGGAAGACTATGGAAGCATGGCTTATATGCCAAACTAGAAAAGTGCACCTGCAACCAGGCTACCATTGAATTTTGGGGCTGCATCATCTCCCAGGAGGGAATCCAGATGGATCTGCAGAAGGTGGAACCTATCCATAACTAGACAGGAACTTGGAGCCTCCAGGAACTTCAGTGCTTCCTGGGCTTTGCAAATGTTTATAGGAGATTCTCACCAACTTCTCTCAATTACTAACCCTCTTGACTTCCCTCTTCATACAAAGACCAGCTCGCTTTTGACCAGTTAGAGGTCGCCTTCACCACAGCCCCGATCCTGGCAAACCCTGACCCAAATCATCCATTTATAGTGAAGCAGATGTGCCCCTAGGAGCAGTACTCTCACAACTCAGGCCGCAATCAGTTCTGTACCCATGGGCATTTTATTCCTGGAAGCTTACCCCCGTGGAGATAAACTATGAAATACTGGACAAGGAGCTGCTCACCATAAAAACTGCATTTGAAGAATGGCATCATCACCTTGAGGGGGCTCGACACCCAATACAGCTCTTCACCGATCATAAGAACCTCGGGTATTTCTGCAAGGCTTGAGTATTGAATTAGAGGCAGCTAAGGTAGGTCTTTTTCTTTTCTCGGTTCAAGTTCACAATTACCTACAGCTCAGGAAATCAAAATGGGAAATCCGATTCTCTACTGTGGAAGGGGAAATACCACCAGGGAATTGAAGAACCAGCTTCTGAGACCTCTACCTCCTCAAGTCTGGTAATTTGCCACTGCCACAATCCAGCTCTCCCTCTTCCAGTCTGCCTCAAAGGAAGACCTACTTGCCCTAGGATACAGCCCCTTCATTTAATGAGGGATGGTGTAACGGACTTTGAGCACATATTTGTGCCCCCAGAGCACCTCTGACTGGAGATGCTATGGCTGTATTATGGTGCTCCATTGGCAGGGCACTTTATTTGCCAGAAGACTTCCTGCGTGGTTGCCAGTTATTTCTCATGGCCCTGCATGTGGGATGAGGTCCAAGCATACATGGATTCCTGTGAGTGACGTGCACATACTGACACCCTGAACCAGACCCCTTAGTACCCCTGGAGGCCTTGGTCTGCTATCAGCCTAGAATTTATTATGGAGCTCCCTCCGTCTGATGGCTACACCCTAGTCTTGACAACTGTGGACTGCCTGACCAAAATGGCCAGCTTCATCCCCTGCAACCAGCTTCCTTCTGCCGAGACTACTGCACAATTCTGACTGCACAACATGATCCAGCTCCATGGACTCCCAGACCACATAGTTTCCAAGTGAAGCCCACAATTCATCCCTCACTTCTGTGTGAAGCGTTCAGTCTACTGGACATCCAGATATTCACCTCCACTGCATTCCACTGCACACCACCCCCAAATAGATGGACAAACAGAATGAGTGAACCAAGTATTGGAATAGTACCGGTAGTTGAGATGCTTCATAAATTATCATCAAGACAACTGGTCCATGCTTCTGCTACACTCAGCGTTTTCCTACAATAACCCCAACCATGCCTCTACAGGTAGAAACCCCTTCTTTGCTAATTATGGGTTCCACCCTTGTTTTCAACCAGCATTACCAGTAGTCTCCCCAAACCCTGCCATCACCGATTGTCTCTGATTCAATAAGAACTCAAGAACCACTTAGAGGCTAAGAAGATCTACAAGAGGCATGTAAACTGTTGGTGACAAGAAGCTCCAGTATTTACAGTAGGTATGGTTCTCTGCCAAACACCTACAGACCAAGACCTTGCTGCAAATTGGACCATGGGTTCCTGGGATCCTTCCCAATATTCCAGCAGAATAATTTGATTATATTGAAACTCAAGCTTCCCCCGTCTTTCAAAATACACACAGTTTTCCATGTTTCTCTTCTGAAGCCTTACACAGAGATCCCCTTCCCTGACTAAACCACATGACCACCTCCTCCAGTTGAAATCCAGGTCCATTAAAAGGAATATAAAGTGCATGTCACCCTCAAATCCTAATGGGTACATGGCCAACTGTATTATCTGATGGACTGGGAAATTTACAGCCCTGAGAAGCATGCTTGGGAGCCTGCCTTACATATCCACACCACTAACCTGGTGGAGGAATTTCACAAGGCTCCCCCAGACATGCCTGAACTTGCACCACCCCAAAGAGGGACATGAAGGAGAAGTTGATATAAGAACCTACAGGGCTAGAACTGGGAACCGGGGAGGGGAGGTGTGACAGTGTACCCCATAAGGCTTTATGGGGAGGGGGTGCTTATAAATGTATGTATGACATAACTGGAATATGTTTTGTGCTGCCTGTGCCATGTAACATATCTCCATAAGGGTTATGGTCTACTATATCTATTCATCCTATTTGTACACATATATCATTTTCTACTCGAGGTTAAGAATATGGGCTGTATGCTTGCCTGATTTCTAAGTAAGCTTTGTGAGGCATTTGGTCAGCTTCTTTAGGAAGGAATTTGCCAGGTTAAGTACCTGATCAGGAGACACTTAGGGAACAATGCATCTTGGAATGCTCCAATCCACATGAGAAGTCTTCCTGGAGACATGCAAGATGCCATGTGGACAATGGCATCGGCCTGCAAAGACTGAGTCATGCAGGGGCATGTGACTTGCCCAGGTGACTCCAAAACTCCATCTTGGAGCTGGGCTTTGCATAGGAGAGAGGAGGGGGGTCTCCACCCACAAGAGAGAGTCTACTTAAACCTGTGGGAGACCCCTCCAGGTTGTCTTCAGCTGGCTAAAGAAGGAGCCTCTCCACCCCCCCCCCAGGATACTTGAAGGAGACTGAAACAAAGGACAGTAACTACAGGGGGTGTGAGTGATTGCTGGACCCAGGCTAAAAGGAGCTTAGCCTGTAAAAGGGAGCACTCTGGAACTGGTGAGGAAATTATCTGTATTCAGTTTGATTAGGCATAGATCTGTGCATTTTATTTTATTTTGCTTGGTGACTTACTTTGTTCTGTCTGTTACTACTTTGAACCACTTAAATCCTACTATCTGTATTTAATAAAATCACTTTCTATTTAGTAATTCACTCAGAGTATGTATTAATACCTGGGGGAGCAAACAACTGTGCATATCTCTCTATCAGTGTTATAGAGGGCGAACAATTTATGAGTTTGCCCTGCATAAGCTTTATGCAGGGTAAAACGGATTTATCTGGGTTTAGACCCCATTGGGAGTTGGGCATCTGAGTGCTAAAGACAAGCACGCTACTGCGAGCTGTTTTCAGGTAAACTTGCAGCTTTCGGACAGGAGATTCAGACCCTGGGTCTGTGTCTGGAGCCAGACGGGAGTGTCCGGCTCAGCAAGACAGGGTGCTGGAGTCCTGAGCTGGCAGGGAAAACAGAAGCAGGGGTAGTCTTTGCACATCGGGTGGCAGCTCCCAAGGGGGTTTCTGTGATCCAACCCGTCACAGGAGGCACTGACACCTCCTATGGGAGGACCCTGTGAGGCTGGGCCCAGCAGGAAGTATCGCTCAGCTGGACCTGAGTGGCAGCTCATTGCAGCCCACTGATTGGCTGGCACTGGTTCATAAGCCAGGAAGCCATGCTAGAGAGTTGTCTGAGCAACAGTGTAGGCTGCCTTGCTTCAGATGGTGTGTGTGAAAGATCCCAGACTCTGGCTTCTGACCCTGCCTGCCTCCTGATACCTGACTCTTGGTTTGTTCTCTGGCCCATCTCGGTCTCTGACCCATCTCGGTCTCTGACCCTCTGGTACCCAGCTTTGCCTGACTCATGCTCTGTCCACTAAATCTGACTGTCCACAATCCAGTTGTGACATAACTGGGCTAGTGAATCTGCAGAATTGGAGCCTTAATCCCTCAATTATGCAATTAACATGCACTGTCAGAATTCAGAGCTGTAAGGTCTCCATTAAGTTCTAGCTGGAACTGTTTGTTGAAGGTCCATTTTTAGAAAAGAAGAACTGTTCCTTCACTTATTGTAATAATGCTTGCAAAACATCTGAGATGCAGCAGAATTCTCTTCACACAGGAAGCTCCATGTTTCCTAGTTTGTGAAGAAGGAGACAGGGTTAATCACCCTTCTGGTCACAAAAACGGAGATACCGTTATTTTCCATAAGAAGCCTGAAAAATCAGTGAGTATCTTATCTATCTTCTCTCTCTCTCTCTGTCATGTATTAAGTGAAAAGGTATAGTAAATGATTAAGAATTAATACTAATGATGGTGTAATGAAGCCAGGGATGCAGCCTTTCAGAACCATTTGAGCAGGAAACCAGGTAGGAAACAAGATGGGGATTGAGCTAGTTGGGAATGCAGTGGAATGAGATGCTGCCCAAAGCCATCAGGACAAACAGGAGAAGTCTTGTTGAAAAATCTCTGACCAACATTATATTAAAAACAACTCCGGATTTTGGTTTTGAAACTGTTTCTGGAAAACTTTGATTTGAAGATGGCTTCATCTAAGAACAGGAGCACATTAAACATAAAATCCTTCATATCTGATCTAAGGGTATCAGTTTTATCGCATGCCACGATCTGAGCTTGCAACTCCTATTGCACTATGCTGAAGCTGTACCATTTAACATCTTATCACCACATGTAAAGAGGCTCTCTATTGCTTAGAGAGAATTAAAATCTGTGGCAGGAGTGGTCCAGAAAAACTGCACTGGATCTTGCAGTACAAACACTTGGTGTAAGGCCTGCTTTCATATAATGTGCAATTCCATTGTAAATTAGCAGTTGTAGTTATATAGGATAGAGCAGTGGTTCTCCTTTTTGGTACTGAGACCCACCTTCCTCATTAGCAAAATAGGAAGGGCAGGGTGGTCATGACCCTCTGACATCTGGGGCTGTGAACCCCAGGATAGAGAATCTCTGGTGTAGAGCATTATCCTGCTTTTTATATATATCATCCCACTCTGAAACGGTTGTGACTGCAGGACCTGTTAAATTCTTTAGAACTTTTTGAATTGCTCCAATCTGATTTTCTTTGAATCGGTCATATGGGAGGAAGTAGAGCCTAGTAATTAAAGCACAGGACTGGCCTCTGGAGTGCTGAGTCCTATTACCACCTCTGTCACAGACTTGCTTGGTGCCCTTGAGGAATTCACTTCATCTCTTTGTGCCCTGGTTTCTCTTACTCACTGTGCTACTGTAGAACCTCAGAGTTACGAACATCAGAGTTACGAACTGACTGGTCAACCACGCAGCTCATTTGGAATTGGAAGTACACAATCAAGCAGCAGCAGAGACAAAAAAGCAGCAAATACAGCACAGTTCTGTGTTAAACATAAACTACTAAAAAAAGGGAAAGTTTAAAACAAAGCTTTGACAAGGTAAGGAAACTGTTTCTGTGCTTGTTTCATTTAAATTAAGATGGTTAAAAGCAGCATTTTTCTTCTGCATAGTAAAGTTTCAAAGCTGTAGTAAGTCAATGTTCAGGTGTAAACTTTTGAAAGAACAACCGTAACGTTTTGTTCAGAGTTACAAACAGCCTCCATTCCCAAGGTGTTCGTAACTCTGAGGTTCTACTGTACTGTGAAGCTTAATTCATCGATGTTTGTACAACGCTTTCACAGGCACTCTGCTATAAGAATAAAAAGTATTATATGTGTGTTTTTCTGAATATGTTGAGAATATAGGACACGTTGATGCCAAAACAATGCATTTTTGGAAGGTTGGTTACAGCTAGCATCTTGGCTATGTGTGGAATTAATATTGTGTGGTCTTGCTATACTGATAGTTAATGTTCCACTTTTTTTAAATGGGAAGCTACAATGTAAGGAAAAACAGGATCTTTTGATTGTGATCCTTTAAATCAACTATTTGTATTTAACAGCAAAAAGGCTCAGGAACTCGCAATTTTTGCAAGAATATCATTTTGCTTTTAGTGAGGAATATAAAGCATCTGGGTCTTGGAAGTCACCTAAGGGCAAAGCCGGGTTTCATCCAGGTAGGGCCAAACCTATCATTTTCCTGCCAAATATTCAGGGATATGGAACCATACTGGCAAGAGGTAAGTGATTTGAGAGCAGATGTGCTGGGTCTCAATGTTCAGGGCTCAGCTGTCATGTATAGAAAGGAAGAGGCCAGTATTGTCTAAAGGAAGATTGACCTCTAGAAAAGACTTGTGTTGTGCTGATTAAATTCCAGGAAGGGGAATTGGGGCTTGGCTTATACCTTAGAAACTGGAGTAGTAATTTCACCCTGCTCTGAACAGAATGTAGTTCACACTTACTCCATTCCCTTGGGTTTTATTGGCATTATACTCAACTCAAAAGCATTTCTGTCTGTAACACTATAACTTTTGAGCTCCACATCTGATTACTTGCAAAATTTCAGGCAATGTTCTAGACATCAATGGCCAGAGCTCTGTTGGTTTTGGGGAAAATCAGAAAACTGAAAGGGGAGGGGGAATGAGGGACACATGGGATAACTGCTGTTTAGCAGATCCACAGCTTCAAGCACTTCTGCAACTGGCTATAGACCAAACAACTGCTTGGTTGGCACCATTAACATTTTCTGAATAATACAACATCTCATCTCTACTTGTCCTCTCACAGACAGAAAGAAGACAAATAATGGAGTGGAGGGAGAGGGAAATAGGGGAATGCACATAGCCCCTGGTATGGGAGGGGAAGGAGTCCCATAAGCCCCTAGCATTGGATTTAAGGATGAGAATGGGGGGTAGACAGAGCCTGTAGCATGAGTGTGAAGGGGGTATTTGAAGAAGGGAGGGTTGAGGGCACAGAACCCCTGGTGAGGGGATTGGAGGACCTTGTCTGGGGGAAGGGGGCATGGCACACAGAACCCTGGTGAGTGGGAAGGTGTGAATAAGAGGGAAGGGAGAAGCAGGGCCGGCTCTACTGTTTTTGCCGCCCCAAGCAGTGTGCTGAATTGCTGCCCCAGATGGCGGGGGCAGTCCATGTGCTGTTAGGGCGGCGCACATGTTTCCGTAGCGGCAGCAATTTGGCGGCAGCTTCTGTCTTCAGCCGGAACACAGAAGCCGCTGAATTGCAGCCGCGGGCAACTGAACATAGAAGCTGCCGCCGAATTGCCGCCGCCACGGAAACACGCGTGCCACCCTAATGGCACATGGACTGCCCCCGCCATCCACGGCGCCAATTCGGCCCGCTGCTTGGGGGCCGCCCCTTGCAGATTGCTGCCCCAAGCACCTACTTGGAATGCTGGTGCCTGGAGCCGGCCCTGGGGAGAAGGGGGCACACATAACCCTTGGCAGAGGGAAATTTGGGGAGCTGTAGGGAGTCCTGGAAATAGAGGGGGATGGGTAGGGCCAGCTTAGGGGTGGATGGGCAGGGCAGCCATCCTGGACACCAACATTTGGAGGTGCCAAATCGACAAGTTTTGTATGAATGCACATGTCCCTTGTGTAGAGGCGCTGAAAACATTTATCTCCCTGAGCAACAAAACACTTACGGTCAGTCCTGGGGATGGGATGGTGGCACTCGGGGAATTTCAGGGTGGGAAATGGAGGGATATGAGGATCCCCTAGTGGGTGAACATGCCTGGCCTACACAGGATATAAAGTGTGTGACCTTCCAATTGGTAACACAAATAGAGCAAGAGAAGGGTGACCCTTGCTTTCTCCCCAAGGTTGGCTGGTCCTATGGGTTTCCCTGCGGAGATTCCTAGTGCTCCTTCTGCCCAGAGAGTTACTCCCTTAAATCCAGGGCAGAGATATTGAGCCACACCTGCTGGGAGGAACCAACCATCATCTCCTTCCAACGTCTGCGAAGAGGGTGGCTCAGTATTTGATTTCATTTAGATTTGGGGCTTACACAAACTCCACCTGAAAGTGCATCCGTGCAAAGCTCTAGCTGCCCTTGACAGACTTAATCACAATAACCATTTAGGATTTGTTAAAGGTAAATTCTCCCCCCCACCTCCAGACCTCATCCAAATCACCAGTCACGTGAACATTGCACCTTAAATCAAAGAACACCATCACCTGTTAAAAAGGGGCCTCCACTTGTTTTACTTATTTATCCATTGGCAAGGGGAAGCCTTGTGTTTGGACCCTGAAAAGGGAAGGAAAACTTGGGTGTGTGTTTTTGTTCTCTGAGCTAGCACTGCTGATGAGGGAAACTCCACCCTCTTATATGGCTTTGTTCTCTTGTAGTGTTGCAACATTCATTCTCACTGACTGCTGTGAGGAGGTTTTGACCAAACCGCCTTTGGAAATGTAAATCAACTTAGTTTCAAACTCAGCGTGCTCCTTGAGCAACGAGCTGTGATGCCATAACTGAGTCAGTCAGGCCTGCAATTCTGAGACCCTCTTGCTTCAAGTGTCCCCAAATGCACAACTTGGGAAATATCTGCTAGTCATATAGCACCATACCATACTATACCAAACAGAACATAAGAACGGCCATACTGGGTCAGACCAAAGGTCCATCCAACCCAGTATCCTCCCTGCCGACAGTGGCCAACGCCAGGTGCCCCAGAGAGAGTGAACCTAACAGGTAGTGATCAAGTGATCTCTCTCCTGTCATCCATCTCCACCCTCTGACAAACAGAGGCTAGGGACACCATTCCTTACCCATCCTAATAGCCATTAATAGTCATTAACCTCCATGAATTTATCTAGTTCTCTTTTAAACCCTGTTATAGTCCTAGCCTTCACAACCTCCTCAGGCAAGGAGTTCCACAGGTTGACTGTGTGCTGTGTGAAGAAGAACTTCCTTTTATTTGTTTTAAACCTGCTGCCCATTAATTTCATTTGGTGGCCCCTCGTTCTTATATTATGGGAACAAGTAAATAACTTTTCCTTATTTACTTTCTCCACACCACTCATGATTTTATATACCTCTATCATATCCCCCCTTAGTCTCCTCTTTTCCAAGCTGAAAAGTCCTACCCTCTTTAATTTCTCCTCTTAGCTGCTTAATAGATGCTAAGAGGAGACAGACAGTACAAATGTTAATTTTTCTATATTTAACAGTGTTTTACAAAAATTGAAAGAGAAAAACCATGATCTTCTTGCTGCCCATTGTTCAGCTCATCACACACAACAGCTCAAGATGTGCAGGAACTAAACTCAACATTGATGTACAAAACCTAGTTTTAAAAGTTTACAGCCATTTTAACATTCACTCACCAAGAATTCATCAGCTTAAAGAGTTTTGCGAATTTGCTGGAGTAGAACACAGTAAAATTCTATGTCATGTAGTCACACATTGGCTGTCACTTGTACCTGCTATTAACTCAGTAGCAATGTGTTGGAAAGAGCTTACAAGTCACTTTCAATCTTTGGAGACATATGAATGTCCTAGAGTAATATGGGATAGTTTTGGAATGAAATTGCTGAATTGTACTGTTTCTTCTTGAGCCGTGCTCTAAAAATATTCAGACACTACTAAAGCTCTGGAGTCAAACTCATTCACAGTAACTTCATTGTTTAAATTGATATCCAGTGTAGACAAGAAACTAAAATGCAGAATAAATGAAAACATTTGTGGTTATGTTGTGACTTTCAAACTAAAGAATCTCAGTGAAAGTGAATGAAGGAAGTGTGAAACAGAGGTTCTGCTTTTTTTTTTAACAGCGAGCTCAAAATTATTTACAAAATAGATATAACCTCAGTGAAAACAGTGTGCACAAGAAACTGTCTTATTGGCAAAAGTGTTCCTTTGAAGAGTTTCCCGAAGCTGAAGCATGCAAAACTGATAAGGTTACTGACATGGATGAGTTATATGAAGAATTTTGTACAATCTAAAGTCATTTTGTCTCCAGAGTTTCTAGATTGGACAAGTATGGAAGAGAAATACTTTAATTTTCAAGATGACAAACCCAACTGGAAACAGAAACCTCAAGAATTTGAAAAAAAACTAGGTTCTTACATACTTTCTATTTCATGTAGCGAAGCATATGCTGAAAGTATTTTTGTTAATGAATTCCACATGACAAGATGACAGATCAATTGGAAGTGGACACAGTGAAAGCCAAACTACAGAGTTGCTGAACATTTGAAAATGCTGAGTGCAAGGATGTTTCCAGGCCTTGAAGGGGTAAAAGCTGGTGACAAGTCCCCTTCTTCAAGGTCTGAAGCTTTAACTAGATTGACGTCTAAACCATCTAGCCACCCACCATGTACACAGACAAGTCAGAAACTGCAACAATACCCAGCAAAAGTGGCCTATATGTGTGGAAGGTGTGTGGGAAGATGAACAACAATGACAAAATTCACATTTTACCCCCCCGCGAAAAGTACCCTGCAGGCTTCCCCATCAATAGCTCTGCAGTTTCAGCAGGTGGGTGGAGAGCAGGAGGGGAAGAAGCCAGGAAGATAGCTGTCTTCTGTAGAACCATCCCCCCAAAAGCCTGTGGGAACTAACTGTGCGAGAATATGGGTTTCTTTGGGGATGATTCTGCAGGCAGCATTTCCTAAAGATGCCTAAAATATGCATCCCTGGTTTACTGTTAAGTGACAAGCAGACAGACCTCTTTTCAAGAGCTGAACACTCTTCTTCTCTGAATGTACACAAGCAGAAATAATTATTAGACTCAATTTCTTAAAAAATACATGCAAATAGTGATTTCCTTTGCAATTTGTTTAGAAGATCCTACTCCTTGGAATCTTTCTTAACTAAGAATGTCTGTTTGGATGAGAGGAATACATTTCATGCAGGTATTTTAGAGAATATGTTTCTAGTTTTGTACTCATTGCAAAAAGTTGATACTTTATTGCAGTGGTTTTCAAGTTTTTTTCATTTGTGGACCCCTAAAAATTTCAGGTGGAGGAAAATCTTAGACAAAGTCTGCGGACCACAGGTTGAAAATAACTGCTTTATTGCATGCATTTGTCTACTCACCCACATTTGATTTGCATATAAGATAGAAGCAGTTGTGGTTTAGCCTTGGAGACAGTGTTTGAGAGAAAAGGGCAACAAAAATGATTAGGGGTATGGAACAGCTTCCGTATGAGGAGAGATTGATAAGACTGGGACTTTTCAGCTTGTAAAAAAGACAACTAAGGGGGGATATGATTGAGGTCTATAAAATTATTACTGGTGTGGAGAAATTAAATAAGGAAGTGTTATTTACTCCTTCTCATAACACAAGAACCAGGGGTCACTAAATGAAATTAATAGGCAGCAGGTTTAAAACAAACAAAAGTAAGTATTTCTTCACACAACGCACAGTCAACCTGTGGAACTCTTTGCCAGAGGATGTTGTGAAGGCCAAGACTATAACAGGGTAAAAAAAAGAACTAGATAAATTCATGGAGCATAGGTCCATAAATGGCTATTAGCCAGGATGGGCAGGGATGGTGTCCTTAGTGTCTGTTTGCCAGAAGCTGGAAATGAGCAACATGGAATGGATCACTTGATGATTATCTGTTCTGTTCATTCCTCCTGGGGAATCTGGCATTGGCCAATTTCAGAAGACAGGATACTGGGCTAGATGGACCTTTGGTCTGACCCAATAGAGCCATTCTTATGTTCTTATGAGAAGGATCTTGATACTAGAGCTCTGCTTTTGTCAAAATTTCCTCAAAAAACATACCCTCTGAATCTCCACCATATGAAGGTTACATGATCCAGAGAAGGGGAACTGTCACCAATGCGTTCTCACAACAGAGCTATCTCTAAACACAAAACAGGCTGAGAGACATCCCTCAGAGATGGACATTATCATCCCTACTAAACAGGGTCTTCACATAGTGAAATTCTCCAGACAGATTTTAAGATTGGTGTTGGGGGATGGAACTTTCTCCCAAGTACTTGATTTCTGCCCCCCTTCTCCTTTACTTCTCAATGGTTTATCTCTTTTCATGGCAGACAGGCTCTGGTTATCCTGCATGCTTCAGTAGAGTCGCTTCTGTAGACAACCCTGACAGACTTTAAAGTGAGAGCAACTGTACACAAAGTATAATAAAATGCTGAGGCAGACAAAATTGGATTCTGAATTAGGGAACACTTCTACTAAATTTTGATACAAGGTGGGTCAGGTAATATATTTTATTGGACCAACTTCTATCTGTCACTCTAATATCCTGGACCGACTTGGCTACAAGAACACTGCATAGAACAAATTTTGACACCAGCAGCCTAAAAGCAGAACGTTTCATATGTCAGTTTTTGTTGGTTTGTTTGGTGTTAGATTTTTGTGCTATGTAGGATATTACAGTAGCTCATAAGAGAAAAGCTACATGAGATTGCCATCTATCAGCCTCTTCACATATTGAGAAGAAGAGAGCCTGATTCTGCTGCAATTGTGGGAAAACAGGTGACTGTGGTAGAGTTTAGCACAAAAAGCTACAAGAGAAGTAGCCCCTCTTCATTTGGTGGAAATATATAGTTCACGGAAGTTAATGGACAAGCTCCTATTGACTTCATTAGGCTTCAGCTCAGAACCTTATGTTTCTTAATGTGCCATTCAGTGCTCTGGATCACCCAATCCTGCATTTCTACCTGAAGCAGTAGAAGCCCCTCAGCTACAAAGATGGGGTCTCAAAACTTATTCCCACCTGTTATCTCAGTCTGGTGAATGTTTGGAGATTCATCCAACTCTTTCAAACTCATCAGCCATCCTTGAATGCAGATTGAGGAGAGAGACATTTGAGGTGATTGTCCCACATCCTCATTATCACTGAAGCTGGTTGGGGGGGAAACCAAAGGGCTGAAGGAATTCTTTTTAAAAAAATAAATAAAATGTTGGCGCATAGTAATTTTGGGGGTAAGGGCAACCCTCAACATTTACTCTTTTGCCTTGCCAGCAAATTCAGGTATAGCGGACCCTGAAAACTCCTACTAGTAAGCTCAGGCACAGGGCACCCTCAAAACTCACCTATTAGCAAATTTATCTGTGAGCACTATTATGGAACCCCTGGAAACTCATCTCATCAGTATGCTCAGAAACTAAGACACGTGAAAACTCAGATCTCTTGAATGGTAGGCTAGCTCTGCATGAAGAAGCCTGAATGGGTCCATTGGACTTACACACAGAACGATTTTGGATTTCACATTACGAACGTCAATTGTAAAGCATCATGAGAATAGGAACCACTGAAGCTTCTGAAATGAAATGACACGTTCAGAACAAAAGCCTGGTCACAATGTTCTTCTGATTATATCTTACAGACAGTTCTGCCACAGTGTTCTTATGGGATTCTTGACAAGTCACATAAATCAGACTTTTCACAAGAGATCACTAAGTGTGTTTTTTTTTCTGGGTACCCAGCTTGAGACCCCAGGATCTGATTTGCAGAAGTGCTGAGCACACACAACTGCAACTGAAATCAATGGGAGCTCTGCTTTGAAGTGTTACATATTGCTAAATGGTCTGAAAAATCAGCCCTAAAGATCTCAAATTCAGCACACAAAATGAGTGGACATTATTTATCTTAATCTTTCTATGTCTGAGTTCCTCATTTGTAAAATGAGGATAATATCCTTTACCTCAAAGGGATGTTTTGAAGATAAACTTATTACTGTTTGCGAGGCACTCAGATGGTCTAGTGATGAGCACCATAAAAAGTCTTAGGAAATTATTAATTATGTGTTCAGTGCAGGGCTTGGACGGTGCACAATAAATAAAACATGGGTCCATGTATTAAATGATAAGTATAGTATTGTTTCTTAAGTAGATACCAGTAAGCATTTTATCTTTATTTTTCTTGTAACTATTTTATGCCTTATTACTTGTACTCACTTAAAATCTCTCTCTTTGTAGTTTAATAAATTTGTTTTACTGTTTTATCTAATCCAGTGTGTTTAAATTAAAGTGTCTGGATAACTATTTAAGGTAATAAATTGGGATATTATTCCCTTAGAGGAATAATTGACTTAATATAGTTGTACTATCCAGGAGAGCACTGGGCAATACAGGACATACATTTCTGGGGGGAAATCTGGGACTGGGAGTGTGTTGGGGTCAGCCTGGGGTAATCTTTAAAGCTGGTAAGAGCCAAGGTGCGGCTGACTGGCTGCAGCAGAAATAGACATGCCTGTGAGTGATTTACATGCTGGTGGCTGTTTGTGAGCAGTCCAGTTCAGTGGCTACAGTAGCAAGGTATTGAAAAGGGCACCCCAGGTTACAGGCAGGAGTGACACAGCTACTCATTAATCTGGATTGTGCCCCAGTATGTCACAGACCTACCTTAGGGCTCTGAGTTCTATGAGCCACTTTGTAGCTGAGTGCGTTGACAGGCAACCTTCATTCTGACATTTCCTGACTTTACAGTGCAAGACTTTGCAGCCTTAATGTTCTTTTAATGTGGGATTTATTTGTAAGTAATATATTTTTGGTTAAACAGGCCAAGCAAACCAGAGGCTGTACAATGTTTAACCATCAGCGAGAGAGGGACACGAATTAAGCACTGAATGAAGAGTTCCTCTTGATGCTCGCAGATGGGGCCACAACGTCACTGGGGAACTGTGCAGCAAATCACCTCCTGAAAGATTGTACAGTCACAAAGCTGAATTCCAACCTAGCAGGGAAAATACAACAAAAGATGTGTGCAGTATTAACTATCACCACCGAGAGTTTTGTGTACTTTGCTCCTCCACTGAAACTGTTATTGCAGATGAGGTGGCAAACATCACACCCAAAACTTCTGTCTTTTCTCAAATATAGTACAGTCATTCAAAACGCTACAAGGCAAGAGTATTTGTAGCCTTTGCTCAATCATGAAAGATGCCTCAGTATTTACAACCTTTTAATTTGTTTTCTGTAAACATTTGTATGAGTTGTTTGGTTTGCAAGAATGTTCGCAGAAACTAGTGTAGATGCATCCACACCACAGTACACAATGGAAAGGCCTTAGTCAAACCCTCCTGTTTAGAAAAGTTGCAGTCATCTGAGCAAGGAGAGGAAACAATATCATGTGACTTACATGACCAATTGCACAGTACAAATCCTTAATTATAAATAATGAATATTCAAAGCTATACTCATAGTGAATAATTCATGAAAAATCCATAGGTTGAAATATTTTGCATAAAACTTTTGAATATTTTTTAATAATGAAATTTATTTATTTATTTATTTAAATGTATTTAAATAGCAAAACTTGTTCACAAATAATTTGCAAACAGCTGCTAACAGTTTTCCTAGCTCTGGTGTTACTAATGGAAAAGATCTATTAAATCATTAACTCCAACCAACTTTCATACCCCAGAGAGTAGGCATTTCTGATATTGAAGGAATAACATGTTAGCGTTCAGGCAAAAGGCCATTGCAATAAGACAAAATAAAATCTTAAATCAAGTGGCTCATTATAATCTAGTATTAAATGTCAGCAGAATCCAGTAATTAGAACAAGATAATCAATCCTAACTATGGATACATTCAAAATGGACATTGTAAGAGTATTTTTTTAAACAAAAGATTTAAAATACAAGAATATGGCACAGAAAATATGATCGTTTCTAAATAATTAGATGTCATTCGGGGAGGAGTTTGAATATCAATTTATATATTGTGAATTCTCTTGCAGGTTAGCAGCTGAGCACAACATGGTGAATATTCCTTGGATGCTAGAGAACAGTGATCGGTTTTCATTCAAAGTCTACATATAAACATTTTTCACTGTTTGGATTTGTTCTGAACTGCAAGAGAGGTTCTGGCTGTCTAACCTCCTCTTCCACATTTTCCCAGTTAACAGGTAAATCAGCTATTTGTTGTATACAAGGAGATTATCACAAAAACAAGAACAAAAAGAGAGCCTGATTCTCATTTACAGAAAGGCCACTTGACATTGCTCTGATGATGTAAAAGGTCCTTAAAGTATGTATGTATGTATATATATATATATATATATATACTCACTTTCTTCAAGGCTTCTTTGTATGACAACAGCAGTTTAAAGTCACCTGGGTGTAAATGAAAATAAGTCCTAAAGACAAAGAGGAACAATTTTCTTAACTGAAGAGTACAGGCCTTATTCTCATTTACACAAGGGCCCCTTTAATCCACTCTGATACTATAAAATTGGGTATAAATTTACATTGATATTAAGGCCACTTTATATTGCCATAGTGGGATAAATGGACCCTAATGCCAGGCCCTTATTTTTTCCTGAGCCAATGGAAACCAAATACGGAAGTACAGAGAAGTCCTTTTACATGAGAAATTTAAGAACTTGTTGAAAGAATAAGCATTAGAAGTAGACAAATAATTTTCAACAAACAATATTTTGCACATTTTTGCCTGTGGAATGCTACTTAGATGTTCTGCACCCAGAGCCTACCAGTGCGCACACACTCGTGGCTTATTGCTTTGATGTGGGCTAGTGATATCTGAATGTGGTTCAGAAAGCTGAAAAATATTAACTGTTTTCTCTTCTTTTCTGTTGCTCTCTTTTTGGTTCATTCTAACACTTCTGAAAACCACTTATTCCACCTTCCTAGCATCCCAGCTCGGAACTAGCTGCCTCTGCTATTAGTCAGTCGGCAATTAGTTTTCACCTGTGCTATGGTGCCACATGGTTTACTGAAGACAAACACTTCTCATACATAGTACAAGTGGGAAACAATATTTATCAAGTTCAAACAGCAAGTTAATTCTAAATTCGTTGTTAACGTGATCTGCAATTTTGTTTTTACCTCTTAACATCAGCAGTTATCCTGCTTACAGCAAAGGGTATTCTAAAGTGAAAATCAACACGCACAGTACATTTTAATGGCTGGTACAAACATATGATTATATAATACAATGTATTTCATTCCTGTGTTTCACTGTGATACTATACAGTACCCTGTAAATAATCATCCATTTCTTCATTCTTAGGCCAGTGCAAAATGAACACTTCCACCAGTGAACCGGAGATGGAGATACAGACAACAACGTATTACTATGAACAGTTTGATGCAGCACCATGTTCAAATAATGTCAAACAATTTGCATCCCACTTTGTGCCACCGCTTTATTCCTTGGTGCTGATATTTGGCCTGGTGGGCAATGTGCTCGTTGTGCTGATCCTGATAAAATACAAGAAGCTGAGAAGCATGACTGACATCTATCTGCTGAATCTGGCAATTTCTGATTTGCTTTTTATTTTTTCCCTGCCATTTTGGGCTTACTACATAGCAGATGAGTGGCATTTTGGAAATGCAATGTGTAAAATTCTTTCAGGGGTCTATTTTGCTGGCTTCTACAGTGGAATGTTTTTCATAATACTTTTGACAATAGATAGATATCTGGCCATTGTCCATGCAGTGTTTGCTTTAAAAGCTAGGACAGTTACCTACGGCATCCTCACAAGTGTTGTCATTTGGGGTATTGCAATATTAGCCTCTCTTCCAGGGTTTATATTTCATAGTGTTCAAAAGGAAGGTCCTCGCTGGACTTGCAGCTCTCATTATCCATCAAATTATGAAAAAGAATGGAGGCAATTCCTGATTTTAAAGATGAACATCCTGGGACTTGTCATTCCATTTGTCATTATGATCTTCTGCTACATAGAAATTATAAAAATATTACTGAGACGTAGGAATGAGAAAAAACATAAGGCAGTCAGGCTTATTTTTATCCTAATGATTGTTTATTTTATCTTCTGGACACCATACAACATTGTTGTTCTCATATACACGTTTCAAGATTCATTTTCCCTAAATACCTGTGAGGGCAGCAGTCAGCTGGAGATAGCAATCCAAGTGACAGAAGCTATTGCAATGTTCCACTGTTGTATCAACCCTGTGATCTATGCCTTCGCTGGTGAAAAGTTTAGGAAATATCTTTATACCTTTTTCCAAAAAGACATTGCAATCTACCTCTGCAAACACTGTCCAGCTCTTCATGGTGATAAATTAGAACGGTTTAGCTCCACATATACCCCATCCACTGCAGAGCATGATATCTCCATTGGTTTGTAAAGTGCATTAGAAATATATCTAGTAAAAGTTTCATCCTCCTTTTAACTTAAAATGTTGTGGAATTAATCAGATTTGTATGGTCATTATCCTTAAAAACTGTACAATCACAGTGGCTAATTTTGTTGTGGCATTGCAGTATTTCTCATTCTCTATGCAGTGAATGCTATCAACTCCACAGGAAAGCTAAATACTGCTGTTTGATAAGTGTCCACTTCAACATGGAATCCAATGTAGTAAGATTTTGTTTTCTGGATGTTGGCCAGTGAACAAAGTGTCAGTGTGGTTTCCTCCGGAAATATAATTCAGAAGATGGTGTGAAGAGGGCAGAGAATGAGGTATGTCCTCACTCAAGAACCAGTTATCTATATGCAAAGACTATAAGAAAAACTCTGGGAGGAAGGCAGCTGTCGGAGAGTGTTTTGGCCATTTATATGGAGCTTGATGTGCCTTGTTTTACTTCAACATTTTTCATTAATGGGAATTTATGACAAAAGCAGTTTTGCAACAAAATAAGAATAAAAGGATCTAAAATTACCATGAATTTTAAAAAATAGTGTTTTTTTTCATAATATAATCAACTACCTATATGGTAGGGGGAGGTTTATTTACAGATATGCTGCTACCCTATTTTTCCTACAGGGCAGGAAGACCTCTTAAATCGCCATGAAAAAGAGGTTTTGGATAAACAGGGGAATAAAAGATTGTGCACATTTCTGTTGAGGGATATGACTGACCTTCTGTTAGCCAGAATTGCAGCAAACAGGCCTATGCTATTAACCAGTGACTATCTCTTTAAAACAATCCTTTCCCCTTGACGATTGCATTACTTTACCTTATTTAGAATTCAGTTTTACGCCTGTAACTTAAACATTCAATTACTTATCTCTTTAAGAGCCAACTTTTTTTAAAGGGGCTGTGACATAGTGTGAGTAATCTTAGGCTGACTCACCACTTAGTAAGCATCCCTACATGAGGCAAATTAGGGGGATAATTGGCTAAAGACTAAATGATTAACCAGTTTACCAGGTGGCTCATCTCATCAGCTGAGAACAGCTAAAAGGGAGAGATGAAGAGAGGAGAGGGGTAGGCTGCAAGGGAGGGCCTGAGAAGCCCAGGGTCTCAAAAAGGTAAAATCTCTTCTCCCCACCCTCACCCTATGCATAGGGAGTGTAGTAGAGAGAGAGACCCTGGAGCATGGGACCTGGTGAAAGACCTGAGGCCTGAAGCACAGTTAGCAAAGCCAAGCCATGTTATGAGCCAAAGTCAAGCCCCATGATAAAGCAAATGCCTGCTTACAAATTCACTGTCTGGTACATGAACTTGGCAAAAACATGTCTGACATTGCTAAAACACAGATGCTCCTAAGAAGTACTGGACACTGGGTATTCATAAAGGCTAGTACAGGTTCACCCCAACATAGAGTTATAGCATAAACAAAATCCTGGGAGATGGTACAGGAACACACCGACCCCCAGTTAAGACAAGGATAGGAGGACAGAATGATGGGTGGAGATGTTTTGTTTGAACCAGCAGGTACAAGGTGTAGTGTCGATAACATGTTGGTAATACATCTGAATTGTAATACGTAACTTATTGGCATCAATGTATAAAAGAGAAATCAAAGAAGGGGCACCTTTGTCCAGCCAAGGGGGCAGCAGAAAGTCCTGCTGCTGACTGAGCTGAGTCAATTATCACAGGCATACATGTGTTAACATACCTGTAGACACGGATCCAGGGAGCTAGGCCCGTGCTTCGTCGGCAATAAACCTGGCCGAGTGCCTTCGCCCCCGAACCAAGTCTGTGTTTTTTCTGGGTAGTGCTATCTATGTCTGCTGGCTCCAGCACATGTAGAGAAGACACACAGGCATGCCAACTGACAACAGGGAGAATGTAAGAACCTTGAGCTTTGGGAAACTTGTTCTGTTGTAGTCACACTGTAAATAAAGCATTTGGTGTTGAACTTGCCACGAGTTCTGTGTGAGAACTGTTTGCAGTAAGGAATTCAGGGTGAGGGAACTCTTGTCTTGTGACAGCTCCTCAACTCAGCCTCCTCTTTTGGGAGTGAAACTCTGGAGGTAACTGAACATGCATCAAATTGTTAGAAATCTATAGGCTAGGCTATTAATTGCAGGGGAAAGTTGCACCTGCAAAACAGGATCTTGTTTCTGAAACAATAGCTTCCTGACAGCTGATAAAAAAGCAAAAATCAAATGCAGCAGAGTGAGAAATATAGCTCAGTCTTGATGTTTACAGCATATTAAATGGTTGTGTTTGGTCATAAAAAGAATGGCTAGAAATGAATGGCACAGGAGGGAGAGAGAGGTAAAATGATTTTGTGGGCTGGAAAGCTCAACAACTCTCTGGCTTTTTTAATAACTGCAAGAAAATGGGAAAGTGGAAAAAGATTGGAAATGCCAAAATTTCACAGAGAAGTCTGTCTAAGCCTTATATTCTTCTACAGTTTTTCTGTAGCAAAATACTGAATGAAGCAGTGCAAATATATTTTTGCTTACCAAAAAAAGTTAGGAAAAATTATCATGTATACAAAATTCTCTAGTCCTATTTCCCTGTCAGCCTTGCAAGCAGAAATTAAACATGACTTATTCTCATGATACAAAAAAGAATGATAAAGAATTCCTCTGATGTACCTTGTACCTTTCAAATCAGTGCTCCGTTATTTTCCAATAGTATATTACCTTTCTTAATTCTCTGATGGGCCAGTAGGCCGTTGCCTGCTATCCAGCCATGGAATGCTCAGGACACTAATTCCAGCAACCATTGGTGCCACAGTCAAAACCTATTGTTTACTGAGGGTTCACCATCAGTACTGTTAGGAGTTGACGCACGCTGCACTAAATTGTCCTGGGCTCACTAGATGAAGGAAGGTTATGGTAAACCACCGAAAGGCTGTGTCTACTGTACAGCGCGTAGACTGGCACAGCTGTACCAAAGCAGCTCTCCTGTTGACATAATTACACCACCCCAACGAGCGGCAGTAGCTATGTCAGCAGGAGAAGCGCTCCCACCAACATAGCACTGTGCACACTACCTCTTATGCTGGCATAATTTATGTCACTCAGATGGCTGGAATATTCATGCCCCTGAACGACATATGTTTTGCCGACATAAATGGTAGTGTAGACATGGCCTAACTGACCATGGACTTGGAGGCCTGAATATATAATGGGAAAGAGAAAACCTGGAAAGCAACAGACATCTCCCAGAGAAAATTTCTAAGACCTGACTCTTCCAGGCTTTACATTTGAACTGTTTCCCGCTCCCCATTAGAAGCATATTTCTTGGTCATAAATCATCTTTTCCTCCACATGAACCAATGTGAAAATTTCCTCCAAAAACAAGAATTTTTTGCACCCAAGTAGTATTCAGGCAAAGTTAAAAAGAAGTGCTGGCTTCATTTTGGATTTGGAAATGTTTACTCAGCTAGAGTCCTAACATTTAATCCTACATTGTCCTTTGATGGGCAATGATTTTTCCCATAGATGTCACATGCACCTTGATTTTGACACCACAAACAATTCTAAATGAGAGTGATGTTATCTACACAGGATGATAGTAAAGTAGGAGTGAGGAGAAAATGGATGGTGTTTCAGCAAGCGCTTGCTTAAGCATTACACTGATCCTGCAAACTCTTACTCATTCAAGTAGGCATTACTCATGCAGACAGTCCCACTGACTTCAGTCCATTTGCTTCAAATGGCACTACTCATGCATGTAAGTCCTGCTCAGATGAGTAAGAGACACCAGGGTCAGCTCTTAATACCCGAGCACTTAAATAATGCTTTACAACTTCACAGCTGCCTTTCCTCAGTTCATGACTGTTTTTAAATTATTTCAGAAGAAGAAAGTAGTTGGGGTATTGCTTTGACAAGCTAAAATCTGTGAGGATCTAAACGGGCTTTGGAAGAAATTTTTTTTTGTAAATAGTGTACAAAACAGTGCACTAAAAGAATATCAAGGTTGCAAAATCCAGAGCTCAAAAATTAGGAAATGCCAGAATTATGGTTGCTTGTGCAACCTAAATTCAACCCTGCTGTGCATATGCATTCTGACAATCTTAATTACATGATCACATATTATTTTTTCCACAGGACTCCTGCCATGTCCAGTGCACAGAGTAGGCATGCTCTGGGAATGAATCAGGGTTGTGTAGTGAAGGAGGCTGTTGTCTGTAGGACCCCGCTTCATTTGATGCAGAAGCAGGAAGGCATGTAGTGAATGAAGTAGAGGACTACAGGAAGAGAAAGGAGAGTCTCATGGTTAAGCTTGTTGAATGCTGCTCTGGAGAACTGGTTTCTATCCCTGTGTCTGTCATAGAGTTCCTATAGGATGCTAAACAACATAACATAAGAACATAAGAATGGCCCTACCAGGTCAGACCAAAGGTCTATCTAGCCCAGTATCCTGTCTGCCGACAGTGGCCAATGGCAGGTGCCCCAGAGGGAATGGACAGAACAGGTTATCATCAAGTGATCCATCCCCTGTCACTCATTCCCAGCTTCTGGCAAACAAGCCTCTTAAACAAAAATTTCACAGGTGGCCACTAATTGTGAGTTCCTCATTTTCTGGGTGCCCAATTTGAGTCTCTGAGGTCCAATTTGTACAAAAAAATCACTGCATTCAAAAATAAAACAATGTAAAATTTAGAACCTACAAGTCCATTCAGTCCTATTTCTTGTTGAGCCAGTCACTCAGGGCTAGTTTACACTACCCTCCTGAATCGGCGGGTAGAAATCGATCTCTCAGGGATCGATTTATTGCGTCTCATCTAGACGGATAAATCGATCCCCGAATCGACACGTGTACTCCCACCTCGTCAGGAGGAGTAAGCACTGTTGACGGTGGAGCTGCGGCGGTCGATTTGCCGCCATCCTCACAGCGGGATAAGTCGAATAGGATACATCGAATTCAGCTACGCTATTCGCGTAGCTGAATTTGCGTATCTTAAATCAATCCCCCCCCCAGTGTAGACCTAGCCTCAGACAAACAAGTTTGTTTACATTTGCACGAGATAAAGCTGCCTGCTTCTTGTTGATAATGTCACCTGAAAATGAGAACAGATGTTTGCATGGCACTATTGTAGCCAGCGTCGCAAGATATTTACGTGCTAGATGTGCTAAAGAGTCATCTTCAGTCACCATGCCAGAGGACATGCATTCATGCTGATGATGGATTCTGCTTGATAGCGATCCAAAGCAGTGTAGACCGACGCATGTTCACTTTCATCATCTGAGTCAGATACCACCAGCAAAAGGTTGATTTTTTTCCCCTGTAGTTTCCGCATCAGAGTGTTGCTCTTTTAAGACTTCTGAAAGCATGCTCCACACCTCGTCCCTCTCAGATTTTGGAAGGCACTTCAGATTCTTAAACCTTGGGTTGAGTGCTGTCTTTAGAAATTTCACATTGGTATCTTTTGTGTTTTGTCAAATCAGTGAAAGTGTCCTTAAAATGAACATGTGCGGGGTCATCATACAAGACTGGTATAATATGAACTATATAGTAGAATGTGGGTAAAACAGAGCAGGGGACATACAGTTCTCCCCCAAGGAGTTCAGTCACAAATTTAATTAACGCATTATTTTTTTTAAATGAGTGTCATCAGCATGGAAGCATGTCCTCTGGAATGGTGGCCAAAGCATGAAGGGGCATATGAATGTTTAGCATATTTGGCATGTAAACACCTTGCAATGCCAGCTACAAAAGTGCCAGGTGAACGTCTGTTCTCACTTTCAGGTGACATTGTAAATAAGAAGCAGGCAGCATTATCTCCCGTAAATGTAAACAAACTTGTTTGTCTGAGCAATTGGCTGAATAAAAAGTAGGACTGAGTGGACTTGTAGGCTTGAAAGTTTTACATTGTTTTGTTCTTGAGTGCAGTTATGTAACAAAATAAAATCTACATTTGTAAGTTGCACTGTCATGATAAAGAGATTGCACTCCGATACTTGTATGAGGTGAATTGAAAAATAAGATTTTTGGTTTATCCTTTTTACAGTGCAAATATTTGTAATCAAAAATAATAATATAAAGTGAGCACTGAACACTTTGTATTCTGTGTTGTAATTTAAATCAATATATTTGAAAAGGTAGAAAAACATCCAAAAATATTTAATACATTTCAATTGGTATTCTATTGTTTAACAGTATGATTAAAACTGTGATTAATCACGGTTAATTTTTTTAGTTAATCACGTGAGTTAACTGCAATTAATCAACAGACCTAAAAATATTAATACCTCTGGAGCAACCCCATGATATTTTAATGACCAATTTCAGTGAAGTTCAGACTGAGCATTCTAGAAAAAAATCACACTGACAAGTCAAAATTCAGAAACTAAGTGAAGAACAGAAACATTTTATTGTAAAAACCCAGCCCTTGTCAACCTGAGGCACCATTCCCATGTGACTCTAAGACAAAGAGATGCATCTTATTATGAAACTGTGAATGAAGCAATAAGAAGGTTATCAAGCCTAGCAGTTTCCAGTAGAAAATGAACAAGCAAGAATTATTGGTATATCAAAAACAACTGATCTGTTTGCCAACCCAAAAGTCTAGAAACAAAGATTTTAGTTAAATGTTGTATACATGTGTAAATAGAACTTTTCTGTGAAGATCGACTGCATATTGTGTTTGCACACTGATGGATAAGGTGGCTATGGTCTGATTTTCCAAGATGGCAATGGTAAGCAAAATTTAAATTTTGGAATCAGAAAAGGGGCCCCTAAGCTATTCTTATGCCAGGGCTCTTAGTGGCCTTGCTACACCCCTGGTGAGAGGGGGCTGGATCTTTGAGTCATGGAATAAGGGCAAAGGAGAAAAGGGAGGGAGTCACAGGTCAGAGGATGGGTGGAGAGTATCAATTGGATGTATGAAAAGGGTGCAGAGGACAGGAGAATGTGGAAGGGGAGGGGGGAGGCTGGGACATGGAAAGGCTCAGGCCTTGGCTACACTTGCAAGTTACAGAGCTGTAAAGGCTCCCCCAGTGCTGTAACTCACTCCCCGTCCTCACTGGCAAGGCATTTGCAGCGCTGTATCTCCGTGGTTGCAGCGCTGGATGTACTCCACCTCTCTGAGAGGAATAGCGAGTATTGTGCTGCCACTGCAGCACTGTGGCGCCAGTGTGGCCGCCCAATGCGCTGTGAATGGCCTCCAGAATTATTCGGCAGTATCCCACAATGCCTATTCTAGCCACTCTGGTCATTAGTTCAAACTCTACTGCCCTGGCCTCAGGTAACCAACCATGTGACCCACCCTTTACATTCCCCGGGAATTTTAAAAATCCCCTTCCTGTTTGCTCAGCCTGGCGTGGCGTGGCGTGGAGTGCTATCAGCGAATCTTTCCAGGTGACCATGCCTCCACGCGCCAAGCGAGCCCCAGCATGGAGCAATGGCGAGTTGCTGGATCTCATCAGTGTTTGGGGGAGGAAGCTGTACAGTCCCAGCTGCGCTCCAGCCGTAGAAATTACGATACCTTCGGGAAGGTATCAAAGGACATGATGGAAAGGGGTCATGACCGGGACGCCTTGCAGTGCAGGATTAAAGTGAAGTAGCTGTGGATTGCTTACCGCAAATCCCGCAATGCAAATGGCCGCTCGGGTGCTCCCCCTGCGAACTGCCGATTCTACAAAGAGCTGGATGCGATACTTGGGGTTAACCCCACCTCTACTCCGAGCACCACCATGGACACTTCAGAGCCGGTGTGAGGGGGGGGAGGAAGAGGAGGAGGAGGAGGAGGAGGAAAACGGGAGTGGTGGTGGTAGGCCAGATGGAGACACCCCGGAATCCCTGGAGCCATGCAGCCAGGAGCTCTTCTCGAGCCAGGAGGAAGGTAGCCAGTCGCAGTGGCCGGTACTTAGTGGAGGACAAACAGAAGAGCAGGTTCCCGGTAAGCGGTTTTTTTTTCGGGAAGGAATTTTTTCGGTGCGGGATCTTTGGGAGAGGAGGGTTAGGCATGCATGCCTAGATGCGGAATAGTGCATTGATGTGGTTTATCACATCACGGTAATCAGCCTCGGTAATCTCCTAGAATGTCTCATCCAGAATGTGTGCAATGCACTTGCGCAGGTTTATCGGGAGAGCCACCATGGTCCTTGTCCCAGCCAGGCTAATGTGTCCTTGAAACGGCCAAAGGCACACTCCACAGTCATTCGGCACCGGCTCAGCCTGTAGTTGAACCGTTCCTTGGTGCTGTCAAGGCTCCCTGTGTAGGGTTTCATGAGCCATGGCATTAACGGGTAAGCAGGATCTCCAAGGATCACAATGGGCATTTCAACTTCCCCTACCGTGATCTTCCGCTCTGGGAAAAAAGTCCCGGCCTGCATCTTCCTGAACAGCCAAGTGTTCCGAAAGATGCGTGCGTCATGCATCTTTCCGGGCCAGCCTGTGTTAATGTCAATGAAATGCCCATGGTGATCCACAAGCGCGTGGAGAACCATAGAGAAATACCCCTTCCGATTAACATACTCGGATCCTAGGTGGGGTAGTGCCAGAATAGGAATGTGCGTCCCATCTATTGCCCCTCCACAGTTAGGGAACCCCATTTGTGCAAAGCCATCCACTATTTCCTGCACGTTACCCAGAGTCACGGTTCTTCTGAGTAGGATGCGATTAATGGCCTTGCAAACTTGCATCAACACGATTCCAACGGTCGACTTTCACACTCCAAACTGGTTTGCGACCGACCGGTAGCTGTCTGGAGTTGCCAGCTTCCAGGCTGCAATAGCCACCCGCTTCTCCACTGGCAGGGCAGCTCTCAATCTCATGTCCTTGCACCGCAGGGTGGGGGCAAGCTCCTCACACAGTCCCCTGAAAGTGGCTTTTCTCATCCAAAAGTTCTGCAGCCACTGCTCGTCATCCCAGACTTCCATGACGATGTGATCCCACCACTCGGTGCTTGTTTCCTGAGCCCAGAAGCGGCATTCCACGGTGCTGAGCATGTCCGTGAATGCCACAAGCAATTTCTTGTCGTACGCGTTACGCAGCTCGATAGCATCATTGGACTCCTCACTCTCACTGTCACTTTGGATCTTAAGGAATAGTTCGACAGCCAAATGTGACGTGCTGGCGAGACATGTCAGCATACGCCTCAGCAGTTCGGACTTCATTTCCCGCAGACAGATCACGCTGCACAGAAACCGTTGAAAGATGGTGCCAAAGGTGGACGGAAACAAAGGGATTTCTGGGATGCGAAGCGATGCATCACGGGGCATTGGGACAGGACCCAGAATCCCCCGCACCCACGCCCCCTTCCCACAACCCATGGCGCCAGAATGGGAAAAGGTGCTCTGTGGGATAGCTGCCCATAATGCAGCGCTCCCAATAGCGCTGCAATTGCCACAAATGTGGCCATGACAGGGCGCTGGGCAGCTGTCAGTGTGGACGGACTGCAGCGCTTTCCCTACTCAGCTGCACGAAGTCAGGTTTAACTCACAGTGCTGTACATCTGCAAATGTAGCCAAGGCCTCAGAGGACAAAGAGGTGGGCAGGGCTGGTGATAGGAGGCCATGGAAGGGAGAGGCAGAGGACTGGGACAGGTATTGAAGTCAATGGGACTACTCATGGGTGGGAGTATTTGCAGGATGATGGTCTAAATTAGACTTAACACAGCGAGGGTTGGGGAGAGGGAGGAAAATGGGGAGTAAGGATTACAAATACATATGTAATGGGCTTGTCCTGCAGCTGAGATCCGGGGTGTAGGTGGGTGTGGTTGGAGAGAGGCTGGGGGAAATGGCAATTGAAGCCCAGTGTTCTTGTGGTGGGTGGTGCCACCTGGTGCCAGCTCTAGGTGCTGCATGATGAGGGCTCTTGCAGCATTAAAATGTGTTCGATTTTTATACAATGTGACCTCGTCTCATTCCTTCAGCTACCCCGGATGTTATATCACCTTAATACCGCCTTAATACCAGCTTACTGCAGAAGACAGACCACCACTGAAAGACACTAATAGACTGATATAACTGAGTGCTTTTGCAATCCCAGTTCTTGGAGATAACCCACAAAGCCATCTGTCAGTCGTCTATGGACATCAGTCCCCTCAGCTACCCATCCCCTGTGCAACACCTGCTCTTTAGTCAAGCAAAGCCATCTGTCAGTCGTCTATGGACATCAGTCCCCTCAGCTACCCATCCCCTGTGCAACACCTGCTCTTTAGTCAAGCAAAGCCAAGAACTTTCCTGTGAGTCAGTCAGCAGAGGGCGCTCAGGCAGTTTGCACACCATCTAACTGCAGCAGGTGGCATATACACACTTGTAATGATCTTGGAGTTTGTTAAACAACAAACTAGTGAATGAGAAAGAAATAAAACTTTTACTACTGTGACCCTTCTGCCAGGGGCAGTCGGCAACAACTAGGGCGGGGTTCAATATCTAGGGGTTCTTCCTCTTAACAACACAAAACAGAACTGGCTCAAGCCCTCAGCCAGTAATCTGGAAAGTAGTACTTCCCCTCTCACAAGCACTGATTCTGTGTATAAAATTCTTTTTAATACAAGGAAAAGGGAACCAAGGATTCTTTTGTGGAAAACACCACAACCACATTCAAAAGCACTCAACCAGAATCATAACCTGACCCCACAGTGCGTTGGGCAGTGTCCTTTGCCTCCATTTCCCACCTTGCAGTGGGAAAGTCCAACAAATGAATGTCCATTTAACACACCACTCCCCTCTCCCTCTCCTGTACCCCACTCACTCTTGACTCTCATTGGTTAGCAAGGACTTAGAGGGGTGTTAACAGGGGTTCACCTCCCATCCCAGAAAGAGCGGGGAGCCTCAACCAGTGTCTCTGTGGTCACTTTGTGCCTCTTCAACTAGCTGTTCGCTACTGCTGCTGGTCACATGCTGCCGCTGTTGGACACTCAGTGCCACTTCTGTGATGCCATCTTCTGAGGTTTCACCACTTAACCTAGTTCTTTAGTGATTTCAGCTCTTGGTGATTTCACTGGGTAGCAGGGAGCCTCACTACCCATGCAGCCTCTGCATTAGCTTTCCTTTCACCACTGTCCCTCCGCTAGGTCTAAGGCATAGCCCCTAGACCTGCTTATCAGCATTTCATCTCTGGTAATCACCAATCAGAAACAATGACTCTCAGTTGAGGCGAATTAGCTCTGTTGAGGGAGAAGATCAAATGGTGTCTAGAACTCTTTAGGCAGGATCCACACCACCAGGTAGAAAACACCTGTCCCCACCCCTTCTCTTTCACTGGGATTTGGCATTCCTACCCCCGGCTTAGTGAATAAGGTTCAGTTTAGGGTGACCCCCTCAAGCAGGCAGGCTAAGTGTAGCTTTGCTGCCCTTTACTCATATAATAACGATAACAACATTTCATTTGGCAGTGACTGTGTTGAAATGTTTTTAATCCCAAGAGCCCCAAGATATTTAAACTTGATGGTGCTCCAGGAGCATTAACTCAGCACTCAGTTTCATTAACTCAGTTGACTACTCTCAATGTTAAGGAACTTTTCTTGGATTGCCACCAGCCTGGGTCCCGACGAAGGCTCGACCCCTGGGCCCCCACAGGGTCCACGCTTTGAGATATGGCAAGATCACCTGTATCGGGTAGTGCAGGAACCGCAGGCCCAGGAGACATTCCGTCAGCTATTGGTCCCTTGGAGGCTGCGACAAAGCCTCCTCCGACTAGCCCACGCTAATCCCTGGGCTGGGCACCTGGGGTGGGAGAAGACCCTCCAGAGGATAGTTCGTCGGTTCTTCTGGCCTGCCATACACCGGGAGGTGCGGGACTACTGTGCGTCTTGCCCAGAATGCCAACTGGCGGGACCAAAAGGTGTGTCCCAGGTACCCCGATCCCTATGCCGGTCATTGGCATACCCTTTGAAAGGATTGGGATGGACCTGGTCGGACCCCTTGAAAGAAGTAAGACAGGAAACTGCTTCATCCTAGTGGTAGTGGACTACGCAACGCGTTACCCTGAAGCCGTATCCTTTCGGACAGCCACAGCGCCGGCGATCGCTAACGAACTAGTGAAGATTTTTGCTAGAGTCGGGATACCGGCGGAAATCCTGGCCACTAGGCCGTGCTGCCCTGCGACGAGGGCTTGTTCTATGGACTCTGGCCACTAGGCCGTGCTGCCCTGTGACAAGGGGTGTAAACCCTCACAATCTGTTATAGGAGGCTGTGGTTACAAATCACATCATTTTATAAGGAACTTCTGATTTTTGAAGAAGTGGTGGTTAAGACGGTACAACAGAGAGAGTATGTATTCTTGTTCTACAGCAATGGTAGAATTTTCTGATATAAATTACTAGCCATGTTACTAACGCAAACAAGGCCTTGAATAGTATTGGTGTTTAACATCTTTGATTTGGTTTTAACTCTTCCACTTAACTTACAGGAAGTTGAAAAAGAAGTACTTAGTTCTGGGAATGTGCAAGGCAAAACAAACTCTTCAATTCTGCCTTCAATTTAAAATGTAGAATCTTAATGCATTAGTGTATGAAATGTCTTCTGGTTATAAACCAACTAGTTTCAAGGGTTTCATCCACTTGTTGGACCCTAAAATCAGGTCATTCCGATTACCGTTCTGTTTCTCTCCCTCCTCTTCAAATTCAAAATTACTTTCAAGAGCTGGAGAAGGAAGGCAATACTTTGTATAGTCTGAAAGCCATTGGGAATCTTGGCCTCTGGATAGCGTAGGGCATTGGTTTGTGGATATCTGCCAGACTGGAAGTGTTACCCGGGGTTCTTTCAACCCAAAGCTCTTGGTACCTTTTACTCTGTGCGAGGAGGTGTCAGGAAATAAATCAGGGAAGACATGGCCATCCGACCGATAGATGGCTGGCACAAACAGGACAACACAAGAATTCTTTCACTTAAAGCTAAACTTTACTTAGTATCAAGCACTTGCACACGTCCGCAACAGGTTAGTAAAACACCCCCAACCCTTGATAATTACCAAAGCTGAGTATGGCTTTCGAGTGACACAGCGGCAGGCTTCCGGTGGCCAAATCTTCTGTCTGCCGGTAGGGACCGCAAGATGTATCCAGAGGGAGAGTCCAAAAAGAGTCCAAAAGAGTGCCCAAACGAGTCCAACTATCTCAAGCTTTTTCCCCTTATTTATACATTAGTAATAGAATGACACGTCCCTTAAAGAAACCTTGTTAAGTAAGCAGTTTTAATGATCGAGCAAGAGGTTCCTTCTGATTATTGATTAACCAGGTGTGGGTTTTTCCAGCGTCTGCAGCCGTGAGACCCCAATACACATTCCTTGGGCACATCCTACTCTTTTAAAATGCATGTATTAGCAACTTCAACACAATTCTTATCAGGAAGGACGCGGGGTCAAGCTGCCCCTTCTGTGGCACCCTAAACTCCCCTCCCCTTCTGCCTTGGTCCAGCTGAGACTGCTGAATGGCCAATTTACAGCTTGCTAACTAGGCCGCCTTTAACAATAAGCAATGGTGGTTTGAGGCACTTTACTGGTTTGCCAAAGTCTCCCCGTACAGAAGGAGGAGTGTAAGTTGTGGTGGTTGTGGGTGTCTTTTTGTTTGTATTTTTTTTATTTGGTTTGCTAACATGATCTCTTCCGCTATATTTATTGTTAATTGTTGACTGTGTGGATCCTCTTGGTGGTCCCAAAAATTAAATGAAAGATGACAGACAGTAAGGTCTCTGGAGCAGCACATGTAAAGCCCATGTATGCACAACATGGCACAGCATAAATGGGGACTATGATTTGCAGGGGCCCACCTTAAAAGTCAACAGTTGCCACACACTGGCCTCAGTGATACCAGAGTTCATTTTCTGGCCTAAAAGGGGGGGCATACTCTAGTATCTAAAGGGGCTAATCAAATTCTGGATAAACTTTGTGTGTATTGCCTGTAGTCTGAGAAGTGCAATGTAAAGAAATATAAACAACCATCTCCAATCTGATACTGAACTTGATTCTCCCTCCCCTGGCACCAGGAAGGATGATCTCATGTTAAGGCATCGGACTGTGACTTGGAAGATCTCTGTTCAAATCAAGACCCAAAGAGTTCTCTGTGGCCTTGGGCAAATCACTTAATCTTTCTGCCTCGGTTCCCCATCTGTAAAATGGGGTTAATGTTTCCTTTGCCTTGTCTACTTTGATTGCAAGCTTCTCAGGGCAGTGGCCCTTGTTTAAGTATTTGTATGGCACTCAGTGCAATGGCCCCTGGTCTTGGTTGGGACCTTAGGCATTAGTATAGTACAAATAATGTAAATCAGGAATAACTCCAGGGAAGCCAATGGAGTTGCAGTGCTATCCGCTAGGTGTGAAAATAACTGAGTCTACTGTCCTTAAAGTATTACAGAATAGAATGCTAAGTAGCTACAATGTAAGGAGAGTGCACAGTCCTGGCTCTCTTACACTTTTGAGACATTGTAAATAGAGAGAAAATGCAAAGGGAAACTAAAACAACACAGAGATTAGACGGAAACATTTTAAATGTATTTTTGATTTTTTTCCTACATCTTTTCCTTCCTTCCACTAGCTCTACATTCAGCCTTTTATTTTTTGTAAACATGGCACAGCTAAGCTGGTGGATTTCACCTATTTGTGCTTCCTCCTTTTTAAGATTGCAGCCTTCCTAGTTTCCTAGGACAGAGCATCAGCACTTGTTGATAAGGGGAGAGGGCCAAATTCTAATTAGTCACAATTACACTATGTGCCACTTATTTGAAAAAAGGGGAGAGAAACTGATATAAACCCACACAGATGGCTATGTAGGAGCCGCACTGCTATTGGTTGGGAAAACTTAAATGATCAAAATATGCTATTTTCAGTGATGGCGTTCATAACTGCCCCTTGCAGCATTTGTCCTCTGTCTTCAGGAAGGGCTTTATTTCTAACTTTTTCTTGCCACTGCCTCCCCTTCCTTCCCAAAGACCACTATCTGGGCAGCAGTCCGGAAACACTACTCCAGTGCATAATAACTTCAGACATTCTATGGGGTTTTGCTGCCCTTGACTCACTGCTGCATCAGCTCATAATTTTTAAGTAGTCTACCTCTCTTGCAGTAAAACACATTAAGTAGCAACTGTGGCAATCCTAGGGTAGCCCTGGCTCAGGTGTCTCTACCATCGCATCATCTAAACCAGCTCAGAGAAAGTCCATGGGACACTGTGGTTAAAAACCCTGGCAGCTAGTCCCCACTAGCACTTTTACCATATTGTCTCCTTGGTTCCTCTACAAAACTATCACATGGTTTCTCATTGCTTAAATCCATGGGTGTTCATGGAGTTCTGTTGAAATGCACTACCAATGGCATCTCTTCTTGGTGTCCTTTTCAAGACCAAAAACTTTTGATGCTCAACAGGTATCTTGTGGTTGTATAAACTTTACTGATAAGCCTGAATTTCATTAAACTTAAAATGGGAGAGAGTTTTCAATTACCTTTCTTTAAAGGTAAAAAAAATTTGTCTTGGTCATTCTCATTTAATGGCTTTAAGAATGTGTGAAAGAACACAAGAATGAGCTTACCTTACAAATTGACTTATTTAATGGACGGTTTGTATAACTTCTACGGGTAGCGATTATTTGAACGTATAAAGTATTTGGTGAGCCCTCTGAGAAAGAGTCCGACCTTGCAATATTTTGCAAGGTACCTATATTTCATTTCTTCTGAAAGTATTTTGGCACAATAGTTAAGTGGGTCTGCAGGTTTTCTGTGCTTTAAAAATAAAACAAAGAAGTTGATTTGTTCAGTTCATGTTGCCAAAAAAACAACAGTTAATAACTAAAATTGTTCCTTTTATGGATTAATAGCACAGCATTAATGTTCCCTTTGAAGATGATGGGCAGTTGAGGATATGTACTGCTGCCCCTTTGGCCCAAGCAGTCAGCTTGGTAACTCAGGGCCTTGCAGGGTTTTTTCCATTATGAAAAATCAATGAGAGTCACATTCTTGTTTATTTATAAAAATGTACCCAGTCCTGTTTTCCTGAATCCAGTACAAACAAACAGGCAGTTTCCTTACTCAGAAATCCCCCACGTCTGCCTCACCGGTGAGCTATGTGCTCAAAAAACTCTGTCCTTTTGCGTCTTCTCGGGGTCACACTCACAACCTCTCCTTGCAACTTTTTGCCACTTTTTGCATGTGTGCTGCACAGCCACTATCCTAGCACCCACCTTTATCCTCAGCCCACACAGCTTAGCTCTGAGCTGCCATGTGCCTTGTAGCCCTATGGGGGAATGTCCACACTGCAGCTGGGAACAAGCCTCCCAGCCCGGGGCAGACAGACTTATGCCAGCAATCTAAAAATAATGGTGTGGGTACCGTGGCACTGGCAGCAGCTCGGGTTAGCCACCTGAACTCACACCCGGGGCTAGTAAGTGTATGGGAACATAGCTCAGTGGAAGAGCATTTGACTACAGTTTAAATGGTCCCTGGTTCAAATCCAGGTGTTCCCTTTAGAGCTGTATTAATGAAAATACAGTTTTGGGAGTTCTAAGCCCTGCTAACACAAATCTCTCCTCCAGGCTGGGAGTCTTGCTTCCAGCTGAAGTGTAGACATAGAGTCAATTACAAGAAGAGTCTCAATTGCTCCTTCCACGAAGTCTGAAAGAGTGCTTGCCATGCTCTTTGACTTTAATGAGGTCCGTGATTGTCTTTGGAGCAAATACTCACCTGAGGGTAGCCTTGAAAACATAACAGTATCAACTACCATGATCTCATCAAAACGTGCAGTATCCCCTACCAGCCTTAAAAGCTGGCTATAGCATTAGTCAGCATCAGGTAAACAGGTTCATAACCATATGCAGTTTACTGCACAACACAACATGATCTATCAATGGATCCTTGATGACACTGCAATTTAGAAGCAAAATGCAATGATGGCTAAGCCCCAAATGGCTTCTTTGGTGGGGGAGGGTCCTTCAGAGTAGGTTTGTAGAATGCAGGCTCCTTCTGTTGATTCTAGAGAAGGAGCCTAGGCAAGGTGAGCTGTGTGATGGCAGATCGGGTGTGACGTGGGAATGCTTTATGATGTCATTAGTTCCATGCTGCTCTTTGTACCCAGAAGTAAAGGTATGTGGAGGAGAACAATAAATATAGTAATCACAGAAAAACTAAATTCTGGATTTAATTTTTAAGTCCAGAAAGGGGAAGCTGTTATGAAACAGGACCAAAACACCCTGTAATCTTTTTAACCTTCAGAAAAAAGAAGCTGGGGATGGAAAAAACACCATACCAAATCTTCTTCCTCATTACGACAAATGTCATCTTATCCCCAATTTTGCCCTTTCAATATCTTTGTTAACAAACCTGTTGTACTGAATGGCTGCTATGGTAACATTGTGATGACAACACTGTAGCTATGACTGAAAAGTTATTCATTCTAAGATCCTTACCCTGCAAAGACCTAAGAATGTGTCACAGAGTGACACTGGCCTTTTAACAGGGAGTAGGGCCAATGCACCTGTGCCTTGTTAGCTGCCTCCGAATTGCTTTAAAGAAGGGCACCTGTACCTAGAGGTGAGAGAGACCTGATGAGAGGAAGCCTGGGTGATTTGGGCAAGGGGCAGCAGACATAGGGCTTTCTCTGCTTGCCTGGTGGCAGAGGGACATCTTGAGTCAGAGCTCCCAGGATATGTCTACATTGCAATTAAAACCCTTGGGCTTACAGGATTTGGGCTAAAGGGCATTTAAGGGTGGTGTAAATGTTCAGGCTTGGGCGGGAGCCTGGACTCTAGCACCCTCACCCTGCAATGTGGGAAGGTCCCTGAACTCAGGCTCGAGCCGAGTCAGAACGTCTACACCACAGTTAAACAGCCCTTGTGCCTGATCCCCGCAAGTCTGAGTCAGCTGTCATACACCAGCTGTGGGTGTTTAATTGCAGTGCAGACATACCCCCAGAGAGCAAATGGCTGGAGGAGGTATCTAGTGAAGGCTACAGAGAGTCCTGTGGCACCTTTAAGACTAACAGATGTATTGGAGCATAAGCTTTCGTGGGTGAATGCCCACTTCGTCGGATGCTAGTGAAGGCTGTAAGGAGCACAAAGTTCTCTGTAGGCTCTCCCGGGCAAGAGAGGGGGGATTACCAGGAAGGCAGTGGAGGAGCTGACCTTCCTGAGCCAGCAAGCCATGGCAAGAGAGGGCTGAAGGCTGAGCGCAGCAGAGGGAGGTGCCTGCTTGCTCTCAGAGCCAGAGAGCTGAAGCTGGGGGCAGGGGCGGCTCCAGGCACCAGCGCAGCAAGTGCGTACCTGGGGCGGCAAGCCGTGGGGGGCAGCGTGCTGGTCACTGTGAGGGCGGCAGTCAGGCAGCCTTCGGGAGGTCCACCGGTCCTGCGGCTTCAGCGGCAATTTTGCAGTAGGTACACCGAAGGCGTGGGACCGGCAGATCACCCGCAGAAATGGCGCCGAATCCGCGTGACCGAAGGCCGCCTGACTGCCGTGTTTGGGGTGGCAAAAAACATAGACAACAAAGAGTCTGGTGGCGCCTTAAAGACTAACAGATTTATTTGGGCATAAGCTTTCGTGAGTAAAAACCTCACTTCTTCGGATGCATATGCATCCGAAGAAGTGAGGTTTTTACTCACGAAAGCTTATGCCCAAATAAATCTGTTAGTCTTTAAGG